>NC_057801.1:690823840-691123840 GCF_018294505.1 Triticum aestivum
TCCTTAACAAGGAAAAAAAGACGGTGAAATTCAACAAACACGTCATTATCACAAAGAAGACGATAAGCAGAGAGAAGATGTTGGCTGATGTGTGGAACATGAAGGATGTTACACAGTTTAAGAGATGAACCGGGTAAACGCGAATGACCAATGTGTGAAATAGACAAACCTGCACCATTGGCCACCTGAACCTGATCCTTGCCGTCATAGCGCTCATGAACCTGGAGGCGCTCAAGATCATTAGTCAAGTGATCCGTAGCTCCGGTATCCAACACCCAAGGAAAGTCGACGGTGTTGGTGGAGGCCGAGTTGGTGGAGCGGGAGTTGTGATCCTGATCACAGCGCTTGCGACAGTCGTCGGCTTCATGGCCCCAGTTCTTGCAAACTTGGCACCGGGGACGCCAGCGGTTGCGACGCCCACCGCCTCCGCCATTGTTGCCGGCATTGCCCCCTCCACCTTGCCAGCCATTACCGGCATAACCAGTGTTGCGGTCACGGCCCGGTGTTGCTGCCATTACCGCCCTGGTGGCTCTGCCCGGGCTGGCCATGTCCATCAGCCAGGCGTCCCCCACCCCCCCCCCCGGTGGGAGGGATAGGGATCGGAGTAGGGCGCGCGTCCGCCCGCGCCGTATGAACCCGAATGGGTCACAGCGTTCGCGGAGGGAGACCACCCCTCCACCGCACTCTGTTGTGCGTGCAGCGCCTCGAAGGACAGAACCAATGAGTAATACCTAGAGTAGGGCATGGGTGCGTTACTCACACCCAAGGAGGCGGTGATGGAGTTGTAGGCGGAGCCGAGGCCGGTGAGGATGTGATCGATAAGCTCATCATCATGGATCGGAGAGCTGGCGGCGGCCATAGTGTCGGCCAGGGCCTTCATCTTGTGCATGTGTTCCGCGGCAGACAAATCGTCCTTCCTCAGTGACTGAAGTTGCCGCCGGATGTGGCGGACGTTGGCGCGGCTCTGGGCGCCGAACATGGAGACGACGGTTGTCCACACCGCATGCGCCGACTCGCAGCCAATAAGTTGGCATGCAATATCCTCATCCATGGAGGTGAGAAGAAGCCCCTTGACGCGCTGATCTTAAACCCACCATTGGTGGTACTCCGGGTTGGCTACGGTGGTAGCAGCGTCGCCGGTGTCGACAACGAGTGTTTTTGCTCGTGCCGCCTTGGTGCCATCGAGGTGTCCATGGAGGTTGGCACCGGCAAGAACGGTGCTGGTGATGCCCCCCCAGAGCATGAGGTTGTGGCGACCGAGGCGGACGGAGATCGTCGGGACGGCGAGCGCGGCGGGGATCGAGGTGACGGGAGAAGAGACGATGGCGCCGCTAGTTTGGGCGACGGACATAGCGGCGGACAACATCACAGCGGCGGCGCGCAAGGGATAGCGCGCGGCGGCAGCGGATCAAGTCGCGGAAGATGGCTCGCGTGGCAGCTACGATCGTAAGCGGCGGCGCGGTTAGATGTCTCGCGCGGCAACAGCAGCAGGTGGATGGATGCCGATGGATAGCTAGCTACACGGTGCTGATGGATGGCTAGCTTGCATGAATGGATGGCTAGCTTACAAACGGAAGCAGCGGCTGCACAGAGAGAGGTTCGGGCAACGGCGCGATGTACTGGTGGTGGCGGCGGCCCGACCTGGCTGGTACCAAGTTGAAACACAGGGTTTAGGGTTTTGCGTGGGTGGTTGACATCCAGCCTCACGTCTCAATATATAGATGATCACAATTACAATTACATATGTATACAAATACGTGTACAAGGACAATATACTAGACCCTACTTTACACGGAGAGTTACCCAAGGAGTTAGCCGAGGACCTTCGTGAGCTATGTTTGAAGATAGTTCCGACAGGCTATGTAGCAGCATTGGAGATTCAGTCTACCTTGATGGATAAGATCAGAGAAGCTTAGAAGACTGACAAGGAAATTTCTGATATAAAGGAGAGGATGAGGAAAGGAAAAGCTAAGGGATTTCGTGAGGATGAGCACGATACCTTATGGTTTGAAGATCGTGTTTATGTGCCTAATGACCCGGAGATCAGGAAGTTGATTTTGCAAGAGGCCCATGATTCGCCATATTCGATTCACCCAGGAAATACCAAGATGTATTTGGATTTGAAGGATACTTTCTGGTGGACCGGAATGAAGAAGGATATTGCAGAAATGTAGCAGTTTGTGATGTATATCAGAGAGTAAAGGCAGAGCATCAGAAGCCAACAGGATTTATACAACCATTGCCAATACCTGAATGGAAGTGGGATAAACTAGGCATGGATTTCATTACGAGATTGCCCAGGACTCGTTCAGGCTATGACTCGATTTGGGTTATAGTCGATCGTTTGACGAAGGTAGCACATTTCATCCTAGTGAAGACCACTTACACTAGTGCTAAGTTGGCTAAGATATACATGACGAGGATCGTATGTCTACATGGTGTTCCTAGGAGCATTGTATCAGATAGAGGAACACAGTTTACCTCAAAGTTCTGGAATCAGTTGCATGAAACTTTGGGTACCAGGCTAGAGTTCAGTACAGCTTTGTCGGGGTTACTGATCCACGAACACCTATGGGACCGGCGGACTGAGCCCCTTTCGGTTCGGCGGGGGGCGGAGATCGCACGAAGAGCGGATCGAGGAGAAGCACACGAGCAGTTTACCTAGCTTTGGAGCTCTCCGGAGAGATAACACTCCTACTGCTGCATGTCTTAGTGTATTGAGTTCTTGCTCGAGAGCGCTGAGTGCTACGGCGCACTCTAGCTGCTAACGAGACCGAGCGTGAGTGTTTTTCTGCCTTCGAACCGAACCCCTTCTATGTTGCGCATGGGCCTCCTTTTATAAGCTAAAGGGGTCACCGACAGGTGGCAACGTAGACAAGGGCAAAAATGGAAAAGGAGTTGCAGTTGGTACAACTACCCATAAAGTGTATCCTACCTAACCCTGACGGCAGGGGACAAAGGCATTAAATGCCCGTCTGAGTCGCCCAAACAGTGCAGAAAGGGACCGTCAGGGACGCCACCGCTCGCCATGATGGCAATCTTGTCAGCATCGCTTGCCACCTCGCACCGCTGGCTGCACAGCCTCTTGCCACACGCGCCTGGAAAGGCCCCAGGGCGACACGTTGGTGGATGTGCTGGAGCGCGGGTACAGAGTGGTAGCTTGTCGCAGCAAGCGCCTTGCCGCGGTCGTTGTCTTGTCGCGTCCAGAAGCTTGTCGCTCACCGGGTCTCGCCGGGACGCGTGGCGCGTCGCGGCAATGTCAGGACCCCGACTCAATGCTACATCGATCTAGCATGTAACACCTGATATCACTTTGCGGCCTCACGCACGGTATTCCACGGGTGTCGCCTTACCTTTGCCCGGGACCGTTTGCGCCTTTTGGCTCACGTATATGATAGTGTTGCTAGCATCCATATGATAAGGAGCCCGGGCTGACATGGCTAGTCGTAAACCCAAAGTGGCACAAACTTACAGGGACAGGCATCCATGACCCAGCATCGAACGTGTCGGTCATCAGCGAGTGAATCCAGGCTATAGCACTGGGCTAGCAGGACTCCGGTGAACCTGGCTGTAGCGGGCTAACAGGACTCCGGTATTCATCGCGTGACATTTCCCCGAAGGGACAGACACAGGAACGAAGGACACATGTCGGCCAGCCTAAGTGTTCCGGAGCAGTAGCAAGCTACCATGGCTCGGTGGAAACACTAGCAGACATTTCCCGTAAGAGGGGCTACTAAGGATAAACAACTAGATAGTCAGATCCCACACATAGCAAGCATTTCAATAACATACACACAATATGCTTGATATGTGCAAATACAACATGGCATCACAACATGACTCTACGACTCAAGTATTTATTCATTAGGCTCCGAGGAGCGAGATATTACAAACATGGGTCTCATGACCCAACACTCAGACCATACAAGTCAAAGCACATGCGGAAGCTTAACATGTCTGAGTACAGACAACTACAAATGAAAAAGGCTGAGAAGCCTGACTAACTACCAGATCCTGCCGAGGGCACAAGATCGTAGCTGAGGTAACAAGCTAAACGTCGAAGTCCACGCGGAACTACCTAGTGAGACTGAAGTCTTTCTGCAAAAACATAAAATAGGCAAACGTGAGTACAAATGTACCCAGAAAGACTTACATCAGAACTAACTACATATGCATCATTTTCAACAAAGGGGATGGTGGGGTTTAACTGCAGCAAGCCAGCTTTGACTCGGTGGCTATCCTGAACTACGACTGCAAGTAACTCTTTTGAGGTGGCGCACACGAGTCCACATCTTCACCAACCAATACACCACTATGGGTCCGCTCCCGTCTCCCTACGAGAACGCCATCCATAGCACTCACGCTTATCTTGCGTATTTTAGAGTATCCACTTTCACTTGTCTATGAACTGTACAGGCAACCCAGAAGTCCTTTTCCGCGGACACGGCTATTCGAATAGATAATGTTAACCCTGCAGGGGTGTACTTCTTCATACATGTTTCCACCACTTAGCGTATGCACACAACATGTGCTCGGCAGACTTCAAGCGAAAGCCGACGTGGGTGTAGACCACGACCTACCTAAACACTCAAGTCTCTAGTCCAGGTTTATCGCCTATTCGGGTTCCATCCATGAGAAGATCCGGCCGGGGTTTCGCTCACAGCCCCAAACGATGTGAACAGGGTTCCCGAGACACCTAACGGGCATCTGGTACACCGTGCCACGTACCTACCGCATCACAGCCCACCCCTACGGTCAGCGCTGTCCACGGCCTCCAGTAAGCTACAAACACCAGAAACTACTTGCAACTCCTGGACAGAGGACAAGGGTGAATAAGAAGTTGAGCGGGGTCATATTTCAGGGCCCAATGCATGGTAGTAGCTGAATCATGGATCACAAACACAGAACTCAGTTCCTAAGGACGGCTTCAATGAGACAACCCACCATGTACTCCTACATGGCCTCTCACCGCTACCTTTACCAAATCGTGTTCACACACTTAGCTCACACACAGCAGGACATGTTCACACACCTCTAACTCATTCTCGATGAATCAGACCTGACTCAACTCTAAGCAGTAGCAGGCATGACAAACAAACATGAATGAGTAGGCACAACAGGGCTCAAACAATTCCTACTCATACTAGTGGGTTTCATCTATTTACTGTGGCAATGACAGGTCATGCAGAGGATAAAGGGGTTCAGCTACCGCAGCAAGTAACAAACGACTCGTTGTTGTCCTAATGCAGTAAAAGAGAGCAGGGCGAGAGAGTAGGATTGTATCGGAATGAACAAGGGAGTTTTGCTTGCCTAGCACTTCTGAAGATAATATAGTTCTTCATCGGTGTCATCGAACTCATCGTCGGAACCACGTCTATCGAGAGGGGGCAAACACCGGCAAACAAGGAAGAACACAATCAATGCAATGCAGCAATATGATGCATGAATGTGACATGGCAATATGCTGTTGATTGAGCTAATGCAACTAACAACAAGTTAAATGGAGTTGGTTTGAACACTAGGTTCAAAATCAAACTCCATATGTGAGAGTTTAAATTCCATTTAATTGATTTGACCTGGTCAGCAGGTATAAGTTGTTCTAACATGCATGAAAATGGTACATATGGATAGATTGGATTTTTCTGATCATTTTTCATATATAAATTATTTCATTCTGAGTTACGGTTGAATTTATATGAATTTTTGAAGTTTTGGGAATTTTCTGGAATTTTCTAAAAAGAATAAATCCAGAAAATGATTTACTGCGTCAGCCTGACGTCAGAATGATGTCAGCAGGTCAACGGGGCACGGGCCGGGTCAAACCTGACCAGCGGGGTCCACTAGTCAGTGACACAACTAATTAACCAAGTTAATTAGCCTTAAGTTAATTCTAACTAAGCTGTTTGTGGGGTCGGGGCCCACTAGTCAGCGACTAATCAGCTAACTAACCTAGGTTAATTAGTGTTAAATTAATACTAACTAAAATGTCAGGGGGTGGCCCACGCGTCAGTGACACACGGGGAAGGTCAAAACCTGGTCAGCGGGGTCAAACCCGCCGGACCTGGTCCACGGCTCGTCGCCGGCGACGCCAGAGACGGCGGAGGTGCTCGGAAAATGCCCACAGGGCTCAGTTTTGGACGCGGTTTGCGGCTACGGAAAGCTGGGAGTCTCGCGCATCCAAGTGTGGCAACAGCTCGCGCCAGAGTGGACTAAATCGACAGCGGCGGCAACTTTTGCGGCGGCCGGAGTTCGGGTGCGGTCGGGTTCGGCGCTGCTGCTCACAAACGAGGGAGCTGAGGCGCTGGAGGGGCTCTACGGGTCGCGGCAAGCACAACGGGTGCACGCCCGTGACCAAATGGTCACCGGGGTTTTGCCGGCGACGATCCCGTGCGGCGGCGACTGCTGTTAGCAAGGGGCGGCGGCTACGGCAATCAAACGGAGGCGGGATTAGGGGGGCAAGGACCGGGGGCTCACAACGCATCGATTGAAGTATTCGGCGGGCTTGGGGAAGGCCTGCAGACGACGGAGCGACGACGGTGATCGCCGGATCCCGCGGAAGAAGACGGCGGTGATGGCGTGGCTTCGGGGCACCCGACATCGCGTGCGTCGGCGTAGAGATTCAACGATCCGAGGCGGAGCTTGTGGGCTAGCTGGATGGCCGCGGGGATGCTGGTTGCCGCGGTGGCTCACGGCGGCGTGCTCAGGCGCGTGAGGGGAAGAGAGAGGGAGAGAGACAGAGGAGAGCAGGGAGAGGGCACGGGGAGAGAGTGAGAGAGCGTCGAGGGGGAAGGTCGGGGCGATGCACGTGGCGCTCGGGGCCGACTCCAGCAGCGGCAAGCAAGCAAGAGGTGGCCGGACGCGTGCTCGCGCACGCCGGCCACGCGCTCGTCCTCCTGGCAAGGGGGAAGACGACAGGGAGGAGCCCCTGGTGGGCTGGGCTGGCCAGCTACAGTGCTGGGCCGGTTGGTGGCGTTAGGTAAGTTTTCTCTGCTCTGTTGTATTGTTTTCTATTTTGTTTAATTTGATTTGATTTGATTTTATACCAAATCATTTTTAGTAGCTTCTGAAAAGATTTATGTGGCTTGATACAATTTATCCACTCACAATTTTTTTTCAGAATTGTTGGACTTGCAATTCTTTTATAGAAGAATTAAATCCAACTCAAATATTTATTGATTTAAATCCAAATAGCCAAATTTATTCCTCAAAAATGTTCATATTTTTGGTTTGGACCAAAACCCTTGCCAAAGATATTAAACATCATTGAAGAGCATTTTGGAAACATTGGATACATTTTCCAGGGTTATTTGCCCTTCTTTTAATTAAAATTTTGAGGCTTCCAAATTTCCTCAATTCAAGTTTCTTGAATTTAAACATGATGCTCACATGAAGGGCTAGCCTAGTGCATACCAGAACTAGGGATGTGACAGCTCACCCCTACTAAACAAGAATCTCGTCCCGAGATTCAAGCGTAGGGTAAGATGAAGGGGAATCGCAAACTAACATAATCTTTACGATCCAGGTGGCACTTCAAAGAACGTAGACTCGATCACCATCATTGTCTCGATGTCTTTCTCTGAGAACTCCAACCAACATGACAACGAGAGGAAAGGGAAAACTCTCGAAGATCGAACAACTCAGGATCAACTCATGGAGTGGGACATTGAATCATCTCTCGAGCTGAGACACAAAGCATTTGTCCAGAGGGATGGAGTGAAACACATGACAAAGGTTCACTAGGTAGGCAATAATTCCACACTTACGAAGGTGGTGAACGGTTGTCAATGCAGCGACGAGTTGATTTGCCATGATACCATATCGATGCACCTTAGGGAAGGTGACTCATAGAAATATCCCCTTAAGTGGCAAAAAGAATTACCTTCGATTCAGAGATCATTGAAACTCTTTATACCATCCTAAGGCAATTCTTGAGCGATCGTTTAGAGGGGTTCGGTAGAATGGCATACCCGGATTAGAATGGATGATGTGGATTACCTTGTTGAAAACAACACAAGGGATGATTTTAGTAACTGGGGAGAGGCCCAACAGTAGAGAGTGAGTCCACTGTTGAAAAGTTATAGCATAACCAAGGAAACTGAGAGCAATCCCAGTTAGTGCCGATGAAAACACCTAGCGCTTGAGAGTGCTCTCAAGAACTTGAGCATTTCCATATTCATCAAGGTTTTACCAACATCCATGACATGGATCCCGGCAACACAACGTACTACCATAATGAATAGTGATGTATGCAAAGGAAGATAACACTTTCTCAGATTTCACCTTAGCGGGGCCAAGGAAACGAAATCTGGATGATCGACCGAGAGACATTTAGCACTCCGCTTCTAATGTTCTCCTTGATGTGCTAGTGTATCCCATTCATAGATATGGTTTGATATCTGGAACATCAAGTAAAAAGTCAGACTTCGGGAGCACAAAATCCATAAGGATGAACTTCTAGAATAGGTCATGCGAGATCCTCATGGGAGGTGACCAAACGACTTAAACAAGATATTACAATAATAGTGCTTCCAGCTAGGTGTGTCCACTTCACTGGAACCTATATCATAGTTCTTGGGAGAAGTTCCAACCATCATATCTGCCTAAGATTCAGATCTGGTTGGTAACAGGGTAATTCAGACAATGTGTCTGGAAAAGAAAGTTTGCAACACAAACCGACGAGATGACGTTGCAAGAATCTCGGGGAGTGAACTACGATAGCAAGCCCCAAAACATGTGTTGGTTCTGCTACAACATGTGGACATGTTGTCCGAGACAAGCATGCCCACATAGTAGTCTTATAATAAAATGCTATCGAGTTCAGAAGGGGAACCATCATCGAGGATATCGAAGTCCTTGCATAAGGTATACTCTTGAGAAGAACTTCTTCTCCTTGAACAAATCAATCAGTGGCTTGGTGTGCTAGGAAACACATATGTAATGGAGGCGGCCAACCTACCAACCATAGAGTACTTCGCACATGTGCATGACCAACTTGGGACGATTCCAGAGGAAGCAACAACAAGCTTTCTCGAATTCATGGCGGCAACTTGCATCTATTGCACGTGAATTAAAGAAAGTCACTTTTTTCATCCAAACATATCCTTCATGAGATAATATGAAGGAAATGCTCTCAAAAGTTTCCAACACTAGCTTAATGCTCATCAAAATCATGGAGAAGATAAAAATGTTGCTGATGGGCTCAACAACAATTCATCCAGGTTTCCATGAAGATGGAGTTCCATAATTATGTGAACAAATGATAGCATTGGTTAGACCCAAAAGATGTAATACTGTATGCTCGAGGGATCAACCACGAGTAAGACAACACTACGATTATCGTTGGTTCTGATTTGATTTGACGATAGCCCATGCGCAAATCAAAGATTGGATAAAACAATAGCACCGACCATTGATCACGAGGATCAATCGATGAAGATACCATCTTTCTTCATAAAACACACAAACGGAAGGATATCCCTTTGGAGTTGAACTAAGTGGGACAAGCTTTCATCTTCCAACTCTCCAAGTTGTTGTCTAGCTCAACCAACTAGCTCAGGGGTATCCAACACAGATTCTTGGAGACTGGGTGGCTTGGAGGAAGACCAACATGATCACGAACTCAACATAAGGTTCAGGGGACAACCTGGTAATACTTCCGAGAAGATATTCGGAAAATCACGAACCACCAGTATGTTACTAAACCCAAGAACAATCTTGCTTTTCAGGGCAAGACGATATGATCAAAAGAGCGAGGGATTGACACAATCCTAACTTATTGATCGAAGAGTGCACCAGGAATAAGGACTAGGTAGCACAATCTATCTTAGAATGATGATTCAAGAACCAACACACTAAGAATGAAATTATTGTCCTTTAACTACCAAGCAACAAGGTTGCTAGGAGTATTGGTTTCACACATCACGGTTCACTTATCGGCATTCCGGTTACAATAACACGGAAACCGAGAAATTATCAATGATGGCAAGAAGTATTACTGCGTCAAGAATTCATAAGAGGTGGTGTAATTCTCATGACACTCTTGACATAAAGATGGTAACACTGCAAGGTAGAACAGAACAAAAGTTGGATTAGTATTTGATCTATGAATTACAACTGCTTTGACCCGACCCTGGATATGGATGAGGTACCGGAGTTTGTTTCTCCTAGTCATTCCAGAATAGAATGGCTTGACAGACCACAAGAGTAATAGGCATCGATGAACGAATGCACGCATACTCTTGACTATCAATCGATAGACGGGGGTTGGAAGACAACTAAAGAGGGACAACTCAAAGGAACATATGATTTTCTGAGTTGTGGATGCATAGATTAATATGTCGAACCAAGTTCAACAGGTTTCTTCCAAATAACCCATGCAGAAAGGTAGAACTGGCAGAATCACAATTATGAATGGAGAACCCATCGAGAGCACTCCGGTTGTGATCTTTTGATCCAACAAACATCTACCGTAAGTGGTTCATAGTATTTGGAAGAAGGAAATACCACGGACCTCGAGGACTAATTTCCTAAAGGAACTAGCAAACACTATCAACATGAAATAAGTAGTGTGAATCTCGGGTTCAGAAACCCAGAAGTAGAATACCTACTACTAAGTGGCATCATGGGATGCTTTCGGGAATAAAGGCCAGAATCATCACACTGGGACACAAATCATGGCTAGATTATTAGATGATCCCCTAAGACACCTAGGGTCATAATAAGAACTCCAACATATATGTCCAGGCAATAGAATACCTCAACTCAGCAATTAGTGTGATTAATATGGCCCAAAGAGACATCGAAATGGAAGAGAGAATTTTGCAAACGCATTAGACTATTCAGAAACCTGGGATGACTCGGACAGCATAACGGCTGTAAATGCTCAAAAATATTGGAGACATGCTACAAAAATGGTGGCATAACCACTCGAACATCATAAGATCAAGGTTCTGGATCAACTGAGAACATACTAAAAGTAGTAGAAAGTGAATTGAGGCTTGAAACCAGCAATCCTATAAGTCTATGGATTAGTAACACGTCATCCTGATAGATAGATGAGAAGGCCTAGTTCTTAATCCCCGTAGAAGAGAAGAGGTTGACTCAGATCAGAAGGCCATGAGGTATAAGAAGTAAAAAGAGCCTGACGTTCCCTCCCACAATCAATTCCCTTACATAACTAAAGCATTTCTAGACACAACTTCGACCAGTTTGGCTTGGTAATCCTACAGGCAGTCAGGCTCTGATACCAAAGCTGTCAGGACCCCGACTGAATGCCACATTGATCTAGCATGTAACACCTCATATCACTTTGCGGCCTCACGCACGGTATTCCCACAGGTGTCGCCTTACCTTTTCCCGGTACCGTTTGCGCCTTTTGTCTCACGTATATGATAGTGTCGCTAGCATCCATATGATAAGGAGCCCGGGCTGACATGGCTAGTCGTAAACCCAAAGTGGCACAAACTTACAGGGACAGGCATCCATGACCCAGCATCGAACATGTCGGTCATCATTGAGTGAATCCAGGCTGTAGCACTGGGCTAGCAGGACTCCGGTGAACCGGGCTGTAGCGGGCTAACAGGACTCCGGTATTCATCGCGTGACATTTCCCCGAAGGGACAGACACAGGAACGAAGAAGGACACATGCCGGCCAGCCTAAGTGTTCCGGAGCAATAGCAAGCTACCATGGCTCGGTGGAAACACTAGGAGACATTTCCCGGTAAGAGGGGCTACTAAGGATAAACAACTAGTCAGATCCCACACATACCAAGCATTTCAATAACATACACACAATATGCTCGATATGTGCAAATACAACATGGAATCACAACATGACTCTACGACTCAAGTATTTATTCATTAGGCTCCGAGGAGCGAGATATTACAAACATGGGTCTCATGACCCAACACTCGGAGCATACAAGTCAAAGCACATGCGGAAGCTTAACATGTCTGAGTACAGACAACTACAAATGAAAAAGGCTGAGAAGCCTGACTAACTACCAGATCCTGCCGAGGGCACAAGATCGTAGCTGAGGTAACAAGCTAAACGTCGAAGTCCACACGGAACTACCTAGTGAGACTGAAGTCTTTCTGCAAAAACATAAAATAGGAAAACGTGAGTATAAATGTACCCATCAAGACTTACATCAGAACTAACTACAAATGCATAATTTTCAACAAAGGGGATGGTGGGTTTTAACTGCAGCAAGCCAGCTTTGACTCGGTGGCTATCCTGAACTACGACTGCAAGTAACTCTTTTGAGGTGGCGCACACGAGTCCACATCTTCACCAACCAATACACCACTATGGGTCCGCTCCCGTCTCCCTACGAGAACGCCATCCATAGCACTCACGCTTATCTTGCGTATTTTAGAGTATCCACTTTCACTTGTCTATGAACTGTACAGGCAACCCAGAAGTCCTTTTCCGCGGACACGGCTATTCGAATAGATAATGTTAACCCTGCAGGGGTGTACTTCTTCATACATGTTTCCACCACTTAGCGTCTGCACACGACATGTGCTTGGCAGACTTCAAGCGGAAGTCGACGTGGGTGTAGACCACGACCTACCTAAACACTCAAGTCTCTAGTCCAGGTTTATCGCCTATTCGGGTTCCATCCATGAGGAGATCCGGTCGGGGTTTCGCTCGCAGCCCCAAACGATGTGAACATGGTTCCCAAGACACCTAACGGGCATTCGGTACACTGTGCCACGTACCTACCGCATCACAGCCCACCCCTATGGTCAGCGTTGTCCACGGCCTCCAGTAAGCTACAAACACCAGAAACTACTTGCAACTCCTGGACAGAGGACAAGGGTGAATAAGAAGTCGAGCGGGGTCATATTTCAGGGCCCAATGCATGGTAGTAGCTAAATCATGGATCACAAACACAGAACTCAGTTCCTAAGGACGGCTTCAATGAGACAACCCACCATGTACTCCTACATGGCCTCTCTCCGCTACCTTTACCAAATCGTGTTCACACACTTAGCTCACACACAGCAGGACATGTTCACACACCTCTGACTTATTCCCGATGAATCAGACCTGACTCAACTCTAAGCAGTAGCAGGCATGACAAACAAACATGAATGAGTAGGCACAACATGGCTCAAACAACTCCTACTCATACTAGTGGGTTTCATCTATTTACTGTGGCAATGACAGGTCATGCAGAGGATAAAGGGGTTCAGCTACCACAGCAAGTAACAAATGACTCGTTGTTGTCCTAATGCAGTAAAAGAGAGCAGGGCGAGAGAGTAGGATTGTATCGAAATGAACAAGGGGGTTTTGCTTGCCTGGCACTTCTGAAGATAATATAGTTCTTCATCGGTGTCATCGAACTCATCGTCGGAACCACGTCTATCGAGAGGGGGCAAACACCGGCAAACAAGGAAGAACACAATCAATGCAATGCGGCAATATGATGCATGAATGTGACATGGCAATATGTTGTTGATTGAGCTAATGCAACTAACAACAAGTTAAATGGAGTTGGTTTGAACACTAGGTTCGAAATCAAACTCCATATGTGAGAGTTTAAATGCCATTTAATTGATTTGACCTGGTCAGCAGGTATAAGTTGTTCTAACATGCATGAAAATGGTACATATGGATAGATTGGATTCTTTTGATCATTTTTCATATATAAGTTACTTCATTCTGAGTTACGGTTGAATTTATATGAATTTTTGAAGTTTTGGGCATTTTCTGGAATTTTCTAAAAAGAATAAATCCAGAAAATGATTTACTGCGTCAGCCTGACGTCAGCAGGTCAATGGGGCACGGCCCAGGTCAAACCTGACCAGCGGGGTCCACTGGTCAGTGACACAACTAATTAACCAAGTTAATTAGCCTTAAGTTAATTCTAACTAAGCTGTTTGTGGGGTCGGGGCCCACTAGTCAGCGACTAATCAGCTAACTAACCTAGGTTAATTAGTGTTAAATTAATACTAACTAAAATGTCAGGGGGTGGCCCACGCGTCAGTGACACACGGGGAAGGTCAAAACCTGGTCAGCGGGGTCAAACCCACCGGACCTGGTACACGGCTTGTCGCCGGCGACGCCAGAGATGGTGGAGGTGCTCAGAAAACGCCCACAGGGCTCAGTTTTGGATGCGGTTTGCGGCTACGGAAAGCTGGGAGTCTCGCACATCCAAGTGCGGAAACAGCTCGCGCCAGAGTGGACTAAATCGACGGCGGCGACAACTTTTGCGGCGGCCGGAGTTCGGGTGCGGTCGGGTTCGGCACTGCTGCTCACAAACGAGGGAACTGAGGCGCTGGAGGGGCTCTACGGGTCGCGGCAACCACAACGGGTGCATGCCCGTGACCAAATGGTCACCGGGGTTTTGCCGGCGACGATCCCGTGCGGCGGCGGCTGCTGTTAGCAAGGGGCGGCGGCTACGGCAATGAAACGGAGGCGGGATTAGGGGGGAAATGACCGGGGGCTCACAGCACATCGATTGAAGTATTCGGCGGGCTTGGGGAAGGCCTACATACGACGGAGCGACGACGGCGATCGCCGGATCCCGCGGAAGAAGACGGCGGTGATGGCGTGGCTTCGGGGCACCCGGCATCGCGTGCGTCGGCGTAGAGATTCAAGGATCCGAGGCGGAGCTTGTGGGCTAGCTGGATGGCCGCGGGGATGCTGGTGGCCGCGGTGGCTCACGGCGGCGTGCTCAGGCGCGTGAGGGGAAGAGAGAGGGAGAGAGACAGAGGAGAGCAGGGAGAGGGCACGGGGAGAGAGTGAGAGAGTGTCGAGGGGGAAGGTCGGGGTGATGCACGTGGCGCTCGGGGCCGACACCAGCAGTGGCAAGCAAGCAGGAGGTGGCCGGACGCGTGCTCGCGCGCGCCGGCAACGCGCTCGTCCTCCTGGCAAGGGGGAAGATGACAGGGAGGAGCCCCTGGTGGGCTGGGCCGGCCAGCTACAGCGCTGGGCCGGTTGGTGGCGTCAGGTAAGTTTTCTCTGCTCTGTTGTATTGTTTTCTATTTTGTTTAATTTGTTTTGATTTGATTTTATACCAAATCATTTTTAGTAGCTTCTGAAAAGATTTATGTGGCTTGATACAATTTATCCAAAGCCACTCACAAATTTTTTTCAGAATTGTTGGACTTCCAATTCTTTTATAGAAGAATTAAATCCAACTCAAATATTTATTGATTTAAATCCAAATAGCCAAATTCATTCCTCAAAAATGTTCCATATTTTTGGTTTGGACCAAAACCCTTGCCAAAGATATTAAACATCATTGAAGAGCATTTTGGAAACATTGGATACATTTTTCCAGGGTTATTTGCCCTTCTTTTAATTAAAACTTTGAGGCTTCCAAATTTCCTCAATTCAAGTTTCTTGAATTTAAACATGATGCTCACGTGAAGGGCTAGCCTAGTGCATACCAGAACTAGGGATGTGACAGGCAAGTTCCTTGAGATGCCTTGGTTGGGCTTCCCGGCAAGCTCCTCTTGCCGGGGCCTTGTCTCCTTGACTTGAATACTTTGTTCTTGAATGGCTCCAAGGGAACCACGGAGGACCTTGGCGGTCACCCGGCAAGCCTTGCCGCGGGGTGCTGCGACTGCCCGTGCACGAGTTCGGGATACTAGGGTACCCCTACTCTTGTACACCGAGAGGAGCCCCCGGGCCTAGGCCACACACGGTGCCGAGCGCTGTTGGGCTAGGCCCAAAACAGGGCACGGGCACGCGCGGCCTGGGTTACGCCGTATCTCACTCCGTATCCACCGTGCCCTCCCCCAACGGCACGCGTCGAATGCGGCGTCGTGGGAGAGATCGTGGGTGGTTTGTTTATTCGGAAGGCCGTAACGTCGGCCCCCTCCCTCTTTATAAGCAGGGGAAACAGGGGCAGTTCACCCACCACGCCGGTTGCTACTCCAATCTCAAAAATCTTCGCTGCTCCCCCCTTCTTCCCAAAGCTGCAAGAGAGCAGCGCTCCGCCCCCCATTGTCACCGGCACCACCAACACCGTCGATCTCCCCCGCCACCTCCGCCATGGCTCCGAAAGCCGACAAGGGAAAGGGCGTGAAGTCAGCCGAGGCGCAGCGGCTCGCGGCGCTGCGAAAGGAGCGGGCAATCTTCCCTCCTCAGCTTGACGCGAAGGAGCTCAGGGAGTACTACTACCTCTTCTGGTCAATGGAGACGCGAGCGCATCCGCGCACGAAGGTACTCTCAGCTGCCGCTTCGGAACTGGCTCCGAACGGATATCCCTTCTTCGCGTTGTTCTTCTACTGCGGGCTCTGCCCGCCCTTCTCTGAATTTTTCTGTGATATCATGAACACCTACGGGTTCCGCCTCCTTGACTTCACCCCCAACGCCGTCCTGACCATGGCAGTTTTCGCACACCTCTGCGAAAACTTTGTCGGAGTCCATCCAAACGTAGCTCTTTTTCGCCACTTCTTTATGCCCCGAGTCGAGAGAGGGGAGCCCCTTGCCGGCGGAATCGCTTGGATCTCGAGAACTGGCAAGAAGGACGCTTATTTGGAGGGAGAGCTCTGCAGCAAATGGGAAGAATGGAGAGCAGAGTGGTGCTGGATTGTCGAGGAGAACCCGCAGCCATTTACCGCCCTGCGCCAAGCCCCAGTAGTACGCGGCAACGATTGGAGCAACGTGGCCCCGGAAGATGATAGGCTGAAGATTGCTATCACCCGGATCTTACGCCTCAGGCTTGCCGGGCTCACTGTAGGCGCCGTTGGCGCAGATTTCCTTCGCCGCCGCATCGCCCCCCTGCAGGAGAGGAGGAGACCCGCTTGGGAGTTCCAGAACTCGGCAGATATCATGAGGCTGCACCCGGGCCTCAACTTCAACTTCACTGTCCTGGGGCTGGATGCGATGCTCCTGGAGCTGTTCAAGCGCGATCCTCAACATCCATTCATGTTGCCGAGGGGAGTCGTTCCGCTGTGCAACAACTCTTCGCTCGACCGCATCCGTGCAATGATGCCGCTGTGCGATTCGCATGGAATTGTTCCAACTTGGCAAGAGCCTGCAGACGACGTCGTGCAGAGGTTCTTTGATGGCTTGGTAGAAGTGCCGGTCCACCCTGATGAACAGAAGAGCCTCACTCGCGACACCACCGATGTGGAGATGCAGCGTATCGCCACTAGGCTGGAAGAGGCGGCGGCAGCAGCTGCCGCGGGCGAGTTTGGATTCACCGTGGAGGAGGCAGAGGCAGCAGAGGCGGCAAGCCTTGCCGAGCGAGAGGAGCTTGTCAGCGAGGAAGAGCTTGTCGGGACTGAATCTGAGTCGAGCGAGCCCGCCGAGGGCACGAGCGACCCGTTGCAGATCAGCTCCTCCTCCTCCCCACCTTCAGCCAACTCGCCACAAGCGGAGCCCCCAGCTCCACCGAGAAGGTGTCTCCGCAAGGCCGGGGATGTAGCGGGGCGGCAGACGGGTCAACAGCTACCGCACCGCGTGACGCGCTCGACCGCGGCAAGCACTGTTGCCGCGGGAGCACCTCACGCCGCTGCGGCAACTGGAGCGGGGTCTTCCCGGTCCACCGCTACTGCTCCTGCCAAGCGGACAAGGGAACCTACTCCTCCGCCTCGTCGCACCGGAGGCGAGCCGGACTTCGATCTCTCCGCGCTCAGCTCCGACGAGGAAGAAGAATAGTAAGATTCTTTGCTATACTTGTAGTTCTTCAATCTTTGTTGTTTTGTCTTGTATCTGATTTGCTTTACTCCGAATCCGTTCCTTTTCAGGACTCTGGCCCAGAGAGCGGCAAAGAGAGCCAAGGTCCCGGTGATTGTCATCGAGGACGAACCTACCGCGACAGCAGAGGGAGTGTCCGAGACCATCTTGCCGGACCTGGCAACTTTTCCCCAAAGCAGCCCCCAGCGCAGCCCCCAGCGTAAGTATATAGTTTACTTCCTGCTGTCAGGCGCGCATTGGTGCTCTTGCTTTGCTGATATCTGACTGTTGGTTTGTGTAGGAGCAGAGCAGCCTCACCAGGAGTGCCCGGAAGCCGCTGCCGAAATGCCATCTGCTTCGACTACACCGCCAAGGGAGGATTCCCCGGCAAGGGAGCGTTCTCCAGCAAGGGAGAATTCTCCGGCAAGGGATAGCACCAGCGACCCCCTGGTGGCGGAGATCGCGGCTGCAGATCCAAGTAATCCTCTCGCTTGAGAACTTCCCTTGGGTTCTTCTTCTTCTGATTTTCTTTTTGAACACTTGCTTGACTTCTCTCCCTTTTCCGGTCGTCAAATCCATCTGCCACGGAGCCGATGGAAACCGAGGCCGCCGGCGAGGAGGACGCGTGTGGCAACAACGACGATGCCGCTGCCACCGTAGAAGAGGCCAGCGCAGATGATCCTGCCGGTGAAGAGGCCGCCAAAGCTGCCGCTGCAGAAGCTGGCGAGGGATCCAGCGATCGCACTAACGGCCCCGAGGCCACAGGAGCGCTAGGCGCTACGCCGACCGCCGATCCTTCCTCTGATGCTGCAGCGCCAGGCTCCGAAGAGCCCCAGCCTGGCGCCTACTTGAAGGCCGGCGACGGCATCTTCATCAAGCTCCCTTGGGCGTCAAGCTCCAGGGCACCGGTCGAAGGAGAGATTTTGGATGGAGAGGTGCTCGCCTCTACTGGGCTAACGCTGGTCGACGCGCCAAGCAGCAGCAGCGACGAGCCTGAGGAGGAGCGGCTGCTGCGGAAGCTGTTATCGCTTTACCGCGCCCGACAAGCTAAGCTGGCATCCCGAGAAGCACTTGTCGCGAAGGCGGGAGTGGACATCGAGAAGCGCGCGGAGGAGCTCCGGGGTCTCAGGCAGGAAGCTCTCCGATCCCTAGTGGAGGAGCGGGAGCAACTCGCCGAGGAGCGGAAAGCCTTCCTCCTCGGGAAGGCTAAGGTTGAAGAGCAGCAGTGGCTTGCTGCCGAGAAGCTATCTGCGCAGGAAGGCGAGTTGGCGCAGCGCAAGGTCAACCTTGACAGCCACGAGGAGGAGCTTGCCGCGCGCGAGCAAGCAATTGGCGGGGCTCTCAAGGAAGCAAACGATGCTGCCGCAGCTGCCGAGGGCGCCAAGAAGGAGCTGGAGACGAAGGTGGCGCAGCTGGAGGCTGATCTTAAGGCGAGCGATGAGGAGCTTGCTGTGCTCAAGCGTGAGCGCGAGAAGGACGCCCACGCCCATGGCGAGCTGCAGGGTTGTCTCGCCGAGAGGAGCAAGGAGCTTAGCGCCGCCAAGGACTCCAACGTAGATCTTGAGTTGAAGCTGACCACTTTGACCAAGACGCTGGACGGCGCCAGGGAGCAGGAGGTGGCCTTGAAGGAGAAGATCAAGGCCGACGAGGTGCTGCTGGCTAATGCTGCTGCTGCCCAGAACGCTTTCAGGGAGACTATGGAGCACTGGACCGAGGGTCTCGTGGATGCTGCTGCAGCCATCGACAGGGAGTTGGCGCAGCTGGGGATGGAGGATTTTGGATATTCCTCCGATGAGCACCTCCAACCCAGCGCCAAGCTCAGCTTGTTCTTCAAGGGCGTGGCGACGGCCCTCTAGCGGCTCCAGGAGAAGATCCCAAAGCAGCTGGCCGACGAGTCGCGCAAGATCTGCGCGGGGGCTCTTCAGAAGGTGCTGGTGAAGGTGGCCTTCCGCAACCCAGGCCTCAACCTCACCAACGTCCTCAGGTCCTTGCCGCCGGATGCTGATCTGGAAGCGCTCAAGGCCCTTGTCGCACCCATTGTGGACAAGGTGAGCGGGATCAAGAGGGTTGAGGGCGATCGCGTAGATTAGGCTGCCCGTTTTCTCTTTTTCTTGTCGCTGCTGGCCATGTTATGAGAACAATCTGTTAGAGCTGCGACAAGCTATCTTGTAATATGACTCTATTTTGGGTAGTGATTGCTGTGTTATTTCCTTTACTTGATTCCTTCCTTTGTATGCTTTTGCCCTACGCTTTTAGGGAACTTGCCGGTGCAGGCACCTTAGCCGCGAGCGCTGAGTGCGGGACATCAGCAGCCTGCTGGCGGTGCCGCTACCGACAAGAAACCTTGTCGTAACTAGTCGCAGCTCACTTAAGTTGTTGAGCGGACTCGAAACAAAGTAAGGGCGCAACTAGCTGTGAGTTGGTTCCTCCGTGCACAGGTTTTCCATACAAAGCATGGTCGTTCGAGGAAGATAACTTAAAAATTTAAAACTGATTGCTCAAACTTTAGCAACTTAGCTTTTCTGTCGTTTGCTTCCCGGTAAGGCGAAACTTCCTTAAACGACGCCTGGTCCACACCATTATCTTCTCCTTTCCCCCCGGCAAACTTGTGGGCGAGGGATCCTTCCTTTCCTTGAGAAAGAGAAAGAAGAGAAAATAAAGATATGGAGCCTTACGGCTCGTTATTGCTTACCGGGGGTAGGTGCTGCACAAAGTGTCAGATAATACATGCAAAAAAAGGTAGGAAGCATGAAATTGACAAGATGTGCGGAGCACATGAGCTTTACTTATGCACGGGGTCTGCGCCTGGCTTTGTACAAAGGATTACATGCCACATCGGCAAGACTTGTACAAAAGGTGGTTGCCGGAACAGGTTCCGGCAACCGCGCCCTACGGGTAAAACTTACGAAGATGCTCAATGTTCCAAGAGTTGCTCACCGGAATGCCATCTTCGGTCTCAAGGTGGACAGCGCCAGGCCTAGTGACTCGTTTCACCCGGTAAGGGCCTTCCCACTTCGGCGTCAACTTGTTGGAATTCTTGGCAGACTGAACACGCCGAAGAACAAGGTCGCCTTCCTCGAAACTTCTGGCATTAACTTTGCGGCTATGGTAGCGGTGCAAAGCTTGCTGGTATCGAGCAGCTCGTACAACAGCCTGAAGACGGTCCTCCTCAAGGAGCAGCGCGTCATCTTGTCGCAGCTGCTCTTGCTCAAGCTCATCATAAGCGAGCACTCGAGGTGACCCATATACGAGTTCCGTGGGGAGAACTGCCTCTGCTCCATAGACTAGAGCGAAAGGTGTCTGGCCAGTGGCTCGATTTGGCGTCATCCTAATCGACCAAAGAACCACCGGCAGCTCCTCAATCCAGTTCTTTCCACATTTGTGCAGCCTGTCGAAAGTCCTGGTCTTGAGCCCGCGCAGCACTTCAGCATTTGCCCTCTCCGCTTGACCGTTGCTTCTCGGATGAGCAACAGAAGCGAAGCAGACCTTGGCGCCAAGATCTTGGACGTACTGCATGAAGGTGCGGCTCGTGAATTGCGTGTCGTTGTCGGTGATGATCCTGTTAGGGATCCCGAAACGGCAAACAATCGACCTGAAGAACTTGACTGCTGACTGTGCTTTCACCTTCCTCATTGCTTCCACTTCCGGCCACTTTGTGAACTTGTCGATTGCAACGTACAAGTACTCAAAGCCCCCGACAGCTCGGGGAAAGGGGCCGAGGATGTCGAGCCCCCAGACCAAAAATGGCCAGGATAAAGGGATCGTCTGGAGAGCTTGAGCTGGCTGGTGTATCTTCCTTGAATGGAACTGGCACGCTTCACATTTGGTTACTTGTGCAGTTGCATCCTGGAGGGCTGTCGGCCAAAAGAAACCTTGCTGGAACGCTTTGCCGGCAAGTGCTCTCGCGCCAATGTGGTGACCACATATGCCTCCATGTATTTCTGCCAACAGCTTTTGTCCTTCTTCCCAGTGAATACACTTTAATTTCACACCGTTGAGTCTTCTTCTGTACAGTGTGTTGTCGACAAACTGGTACATACTTGACTGCCGGGCTACTCTTTCCGCTTCTTCTTGCTCTTCGGGAAGTTCTCCTGTCTGAAGGAAATGGACAATCTGTTGTGCCCATGCTGGAGGTTGCGGCTCGACAACAAGGACTAAAGGCACATCTCCTGCTGCGGGAACATCCGCTTCTACGGCGAGAACCTGTGGCTCAGCCGGAGCTTGACGTTACCCGGCAAGCTTGCCGGAGCAAAACTTGTCGGGAGCGTCTGCTTCAACGGAACAAACCCTAGGGTTTGTCGGAGCAGACTGCTCCTCAGCATCCTTGGTGTTGATTTTAAGGACCTTCTTGGCGGCGGCTTCAGGGAGCTCTGCCGGAAAATAGTCACCAGAAATCAACTTTCTCTTCTTGTTCTGTCCAGTTGATGGCGTTACGGACGGTTGATTCAACTTGAGCACAAAGATCCCTGGTTCCACAGGTAACTTAAGTGCGGCGCACTTCGACAGGCCATCGGCAATGTCGTTCTGAGCTCTCGGAACATGTTCCATCTGTAGGCCGTCAAAGTGCTCTTCTAGCTTTCTCACTTCATCAACGTAAGCTTCCATCAACGGACTCTGATAATTCTTCTTCACTTGACGGACGACAAGCTGTGAGTCACCCCTGACAATGAGCTTCTTGATCCCAAGGTCTGCTGCGATCCTGAGACCGGCAAGCAAACCTTCATACTCTGCAGTATTGTTTGTTGCTTGCTCCTTGGGAAAGTGAATATGAACTACGTACTTGAGGTGCTCTCCGGTGGGTGCAACAAGTAGCACAACCGCACCGGCGCCTTGCAGCGAGAAGGCACCATCAAAGTACATCAGCCACTCTTTGCTTGCTTCCTTGACGGGGATGCTCGTTTCTGGAATTTCTTCGTCTTGAGTTGGCGTCCACTCTGCTATGAACTCCGCCAATGCTCTGCTTTGGATAGTTGAAGTGCTCTCAAACTTGAGGCCAAAGCTTGACAGTTCCAGTGCCCACTCAACAATCCTGCCTGTTGCTTCTAGATTTTGCAGTATCCTCTTCAGCGGAAAACGAGTGATGACTGTGATCTCATGTGCTTGGAAGTAATGGCGCAGCTTTCTCGAGGCCATGAGAAGGCCGAAAAGCAATTTCTGCACACCAGAGTACCTTGACCTAGCCCCCTGCAGAAGGGAACTGACAAAGTAAACTGGGCGCTGCACCATTCTTTTCTGCATCTTTTCATGCGTCTGCGCAGATCCATCTTTGTCGGGACCAGAGCTTGTCGGTGAAGTCCCCTGCTTGTCGCTGGATGCATCTGCTGTGGTTGCTGGCTCATCATCCACCTCCCTCTCCGCTACTAACGCAGCACTAACCACTTGATTGGTTGCCGCTATATATAGCAGTAACTTCTCTTGTGGCTTAGGTGCGACAAGTGTCGGAGTGGAGGACAGGTATCTCTTTAAGTCCTACAGCGCAGCCTCCGCTTCCGGAGTCCATTTCATTGGACCTGCCTTTTTCAATATTTTGAAAAATGGCAGGGCGCGCTCAGCAGACCTAGATATAAACCTGCTGAGAGCAGCTACGCAACCGGCAAGTCTTCGTACATCCTTGACGCGCTTTGGTGCTTCAATCTGCTCAATGGCCTTGATCTTGTCGGTATTGGCTTCAATTCCCCGCTGAGACACGAAGAACCCGAGAAGCTTGCCGGAGGGGACTCCAAACACACACTTCTCGGGGTTAAGCTTGAGGTTGATCTTGCGCAGATTTGTAAAGGTTTCGTCTAAATCTTGGATCAGAGTTGCCTTGTCCTTGCTCTTGACCACTATGTCATCCATGTAGGCTTCCACATTTCTGTGTATTTGTGGCTCAAAAGCGTCATGGACTACTCTTGCAAATGTTGAACCAGCATTCTTTAAACCAAAAGGCATCCGTACGAAACAGTATGTGCCACATGGGGTGATGAATGCAGTTTTCTCCTCATCCTCTTCTGCCATGAAGATCTGATGGTATCCTGAGTATGCGTCAAGAAATGAAAGCAAGTCACATCCGGCCATGGAGTCAACAATCTGGTCAATGCGCGGTAAGGGAAATGGGTCTTTGGGACAAGCTTTATTGACATCGGTAAAGTCGATACAAAGCCTCCATTTCCCGTTTGCCTTGCGCACGACTACTGGATTGGCCAACCACCTAGGATGGAGCACTCCTTTGACAAGGCCTGCTGCTTCCAACTTCTTGATTTCTTCAGAGATGAATTCTTGGCGCTCCACTGCCTGTTTTCTGACTTTCTGCTTGACGGGCCACGCATGAGGACAGACGGCAAGATGGTGCTCGATTACTTTCCTGGGAACATCGGGGATGTCAGACGGTTGCCATGCAAACACGTCGACATTCGTCCGCAGGAAAGCAACGAGCGCGCTTTCCTATTTAGGGTCGAGGGTGGCACTGATGGTGAAAGTACCACCAGTGCCGTCCTCCTTGGAGGACACCTTCTTGGTCTCTGGTGGAGCTACCATTGTCTTCTTACACTTGCCGGTGGAGCTCGATGGTGCATCCTCGACGGTAGCGCAGCACTCCGAAGAGGTGCGCTTGCCGGAGTGGGCATCAGAACTCTCATCAGAACTCTTGCCGGACTTGGTCTTCTTCTTCCCCCCGGGAGCTTCAACGGCAAGTGATCTGCGATCTGTTGCGGCTGCTGCTTCCCGGTAGATCTTGTCGGCGCAGATAAGAGCATCCTTCTTGTCGCCAGGGACAGAGATGACACTTATCGGGCCTGGCATCTTCAGCATGTTGTATGCATAGTGAGAGGCTGCCATGATTTTGGCGAGTGCTGGACGGCCGAGTATCCCATTGTAAGGCAATGGAAAGTCGGCAACGTCAAAAGTGACCTTCTCAGTCCTGAAGTTTAACTCGCTGCCAAATGTTACCGGCAACGCGATCTTTCCCTTCGGCTTGCTTCTTCCCGGATTGATTCCTTGGAATGTGCCGGTCTCTTCGAGCTCGCTGGCAGGGATCTGGACTTTCTGGAGTACCGCGGAGGAAATCAGGTTCAAGCCGGCCCCGCCGTCAACTAGCATCTTAGTGACCTTGAGGTTGCGGATAGTTGGTGAAACCAACATCGGCAAGCACCCGACCGCAGTTATGCGATCAGGGTGGTACTCAATATTAAAGATGATAGGCGTGCTGGACCATTTTAGAGGCTTGCGTGACTCGACGGGTGGTTCTGCCGCATTGACTTCCCACACCCACTGCTTGAGCTGGCGGTGTGAAGTATGCAGAGAAGCACCGCCGTCGACGCATAGGACCTCTGTGGCTTTCTGAAACTCCTGCTCATCGGCCTCGTCATCATCCATATCTTCATCATCGTCATCATCTTCATCCTTGTCGCGGCCGCGGGGAGGTCTGTCTCCTTGCCGCTGCTTGGCCTTGCCGCGGCGTCCTCCTCAGCCGGGGTGTTTCTTGTCGGCTCCTCCAGCACCTTCCTGGGCTTTCTCCTTGTCGCGTCGCTCGTATTCAGCCTTTTTCTGCTCGACAAGCTGCTCGACCTTCTTGCAGCTCTGGAGGTCATGGCCCTTGGTGCGGTGGATCTTGCAGTACTGCCTGTTGGTGCTATCCTGCTTGTCGGCGACCGCCACAGCCTGGTGGTTGGTGCCTGCAGCAATCTCCTTGCCGGAGCTACCAGCTTTGGCTTCCTTGCCGGATTGCTCAACGACTAGCACATCTTTGCTTTTCTTCTTCCTGTTGTTCCGCCGCCGGTTTTTCTTTGCCGAGGCAGCATCCTCACTATCAGATCCTCCTGCTCCTGTATTCTCTCCGGGGAGTTTCCTCCCTTCCTCAGCACGTGCACACTTGTTGTCCAGGGCATATAGCTCACTGACGTCTCTGATCTTGCACATCGCCGTCTCCTCCCGCATCCTGCGGTTTCGCACGTTCTGGTGGAATGCGCTGATTACCGCGGCAGGGTGGACGTTTGGGATGTTGTGCTGTACGCGGCTGAATCTCTGAATGTACTTGCGCAGGGGCTCTCCTTCCTTCTGGGCGAGCAGATGAAGGTCGCTTTCTTGGCCATGAGGTTTGTGGCCGCCTGTAAAGGCGCTGACAAACTGATGGCAAAGATCTACCCAGGAAGATATGGAGTTGTCCGGCAAGTGCATGAGCCAGGATCTGACATTGGGCTTGAGCACCAACGGGAAGTAGTTGGCAAGGATCTTGTCGTCCCGTCCCCCGACAGCTTGCACCGCGATGGTGTAGATGCTGAGGAACTCCGACGGATGCGTCTTGCCGTCGTAGTTCTCTGGTACGTCTGGCTTGAAATTCTTCGTGCTGGGCCACTGGACTTGCCGCAACTCACGAGTGAATGCAGGGCAACCTACCGCGTTCGGTAAGTCGCCTGGTTCCCCTGGTGCATGCATGTCGACAGAGGGCCCTGCGCGCTGGTTATATTGACGCCGTGCATCTCTTCAGCGCTCGATGCATATCGACAGAGGGCCCTACGAGCGTCTTCTTGCTGTCGTTCGTGAAGAACTTGGCGCTGATCGCGACGAGCTCGAGGATCTGACGATGCGGTGGAGTCGCTGCCGTGGTGGATCTGGCGAGTCGGCGATCTTGGCCTTCGGGGTGGAGAGTGCATGGTGGTTGCACCCCCGCCGGTTTCGTCGCCATCAGCTCGTGCATGGCGGTCCTGCCGCGGCAGCGATGTACTTGGCTGCCACGGAGTGTCGCCGTTGGCGAAGCCGATGAGACTCTGAATGGTGGCCCTCCATTCGTCGATCTTGTCTGTCGTTGGAGGGTAATCCAGGAGCAGTTGAGCTCGCGCCAAAGCTTCTGCTCGAGTGGTGGGTGGAAGTGGCGAACGGTGCGAGGAGCGGGATATGCTCGGACTTCTAACTAAGTTAGAAGGAGCAGCATCTCGTCCGGGCGACCGTGTCTCGCTCGTGCCAGCATGTTGGCGTGCATGCTGGTTTTGAGCACTCCGAGATCCACCAGCTCGATCTTGGTCTAACAAACGTATGGTACTGCGAATACCATGACGTTGTCGGTCCTACGCCTCCTGAGATGGGTGCGGTGCATGTACGGACGCCGAGGTCTGCGCAGCCTTGTCCTTGGACCTGGCAGCACCGTGAGCTCCCTCGTCGATGTCCGTTCTTCCGCCAGCGTCTACTCCACCACCCGCTTGCTCCGGTGGTGGTGGGATCGATGTGGACGGAACAGTTGCCCCCGAAGCCTTCTTCTTTGGTGGCATGTCGATGAAGAAGATGAAGATCTAGCTCGTGTGAATGCGAGATCAGATTCACACAACCTCGACGACCCCTACCTGGCGCGCCAAAGATGTCGGGGTTACTGATCCACGAACACCTATGGGACCGGCGGACCGAGCCCCTTTCGGTTCGGCGGGGGGCGGAGATCGCACGAAGAGCGGATCGAGGCGAAGCACACGAGCAGTTTACCCAGCTTCGGAGCTCTCCGGAGAGATAACACTCCTACTGCTGCATGTCTTAGTGTATTGAGTTCCTGCTCGGGAGCGCTGAGTGCTACGGCGCACTCTAGCTGCTAACGAGACCGAGCGTGAGTGTTTTTCTGCCTTCGAACCGAACCCCTTCTACGTTGCGCATGGGCCTCCTTTTATAAGCTAAAGGGGTCACCGACAGGTGGCAACGTAGACAAGGGCAAAAATGGAAAAGGAGTTGCGGTTGGTACAACTACCCGTACAGTGTATCCTACCTAACCCTGACGGCAGGGGACAAAGGCATTAAATGCCCGTCTGCGTCGCCCAAACAGTGCAGAAAGGGACCGTCAGGGACGCCACCGCTCGCCACGATGGCAATCTTGTCAGCGTCGCTTGCCACCTCGCACCGCTGGCTGCACAGCCTCTTGCCACGCGCGCCTAGAAAGGCCCCAGGGCGACATGTTGGTGGATGTGCTGGAGCGCGGGTACAGAGTGGTAGCTTGTCGCGGCAAGCGCCTTGCCGCGGTCGTTGTCTTGTCGCGTCCGGAAGCTTGTTGCTCACCGGGTCTCGCCGGGACGCGTGGCGCGTCGCGGCAAGTTCCTTGAGATGCCTTGGTTGGGCTTCCCGGCAAGCTCCTCTTGCCGGGGCCTTGTCTCCTTGACTTGAATACTTTGTTCTTCAATGGCTCCAAGGGAACCATGGAGGACCTTGGCGGTCACCCGGCAAGCCTTGTCGTGGGGTGCTGCGACTGCCCGTGCACGAGTTAGGGATACTAGGGTACCCCTACTCTTGTACACCGACAAGCTTTTCACCCACAGACAGATGGACAGACAGAGAGAGTCAACCAGAGTTTGGAGGATATGTTGAGAGCCTGTGCGCTAGATTATGGATCAAGTTGGGATGACAACCTGCCATATGCAGAGTTTTCTTACAACAACAGTTATCAACCAAGTTTGTAGATGGCCCCTTTCGAAGCCTTGTACGGAAGGAGGTGCAGGACCCTATTGTCATGGGATGAAGTTGTAGACCGCCAGTTGTTTGGACCAGATTTGATCAAGGAGTCTGAACACAAGGTGAAACTGATTCGCGATAGGCTAAAAGTAGTCCAGTCGAGGCAGAAGAGCTATGCAGATTCAAAACACAAGGAGACAGTTTACAAAGTCGGAGATAGAGTTTATCTTCAAGTATCTCCACTTCGAGGAGTTGAGCGTTTTGGTGTTAAGGGTAAATTAGTGCCACGTTTTGTGGGACCCTACAAAGTTTTGGAGCGTATGGGAGAAGTTGCCTACAAGTTGGAATTGCCCGAAGGATTGACAGCAGTTCATGATGTTTTCCATGTGTCCCAGTTAAAGAAGTGCCATGCAGAGATGGCTGATATACCACTGAGAGATACAGTGCCACTAGAGGTGATTCAGTTGGACAATGATTTGACCTATGAGGAGAAACCAGTCAAGATTCTTTAGTATGCCAGCCGAGTCACCCAGAGCAAGGTTATCAAATTTTGCAAAGTTTAGTGGAGCCACCACACCGAAGATGAAGCCACCTGGGAGCGAGAGGAAGATCTGCTGAAGGGCCACCCTCACCTATTTTCTAGCCAACCCGAATCTCGAGGGCGAGATTCATCTTAAGGGGGGTAGGTTTGTAACATCCCAAATTTTCAATTTGGAATGTTATACATAGATTATCATTGCATATCATATTTTACTGCATTTTGGCTCGATCCTAGAAATTCTAAGCAACTCAAGGACCCTCGGAGAGAGTTGGGGATTTCGTTATTTTCATATTTGAGTTTTCTCGAATTTTAAAAATACGATCATTTGATTTTATTTATTTTCACTTCATTTATTTCGATTATAAAAATATGAGAGAGGGAATAAAATGACTTTCCCAAAATAAAGAAATATTGAGGATTTAATAAAAAAATCAAATAAGGTTTATTTTGGAGTTTTTGCTATTTGATTTGAATTTAGGAAAAATTGCACGTTTTTCAAAACTGCATTTTAGGGCCAAGAAAATGTTCATCTTGTTGTACATATTTTATTTAGACGATGAAAATTTATTTTGGTATTTTTAGATTTTGATTTATTTTTCTAGAATTTATTTTCGGATCGGCGAAATTGTTTTAAAAAAAACTTGCGCGCGCCCGACTGGGCCGAAGCCCTGCCGAGCCGGCCCGCCTCCCCGCGCCGCCGTCTCCCTCCAGGATACCGCGACCGCCGTCGCAGTCGCCGAGTCTGACCGGGACTCTGTCCCCGCGCCGCCTTGCCCCTTCCCCAAGCCGCACACCCCGCTCCCCCTTTAAATACCCAGCCCGGGGCCCCCTTCGGAGCCCCAAGCCGCCGCCGCCGCCGCCTTGTGCCGCCGCCGCCTGCTGCCACCCTCCTGGAGCCACCCGCCCCACCGGAAAACCTCACCGGAGGTACTGCCCGAGCCGCCCCACCGCCCGTTTTTTTAAAGAAAAACCACTTCGGTTTTTTTAAGAAAAAACCCTAGTTTCATTTTTTATATTGGTTTTTTAGGGTTTATTTATTTAGCGAGCGTTCGCCCATTCGTTTGTTTTAAAGGATGTTCTTCACTGTTTAGTTTCAGATAACGAACGTCCGTTCATTAATCTGTTCGTCAGTTTTTCTTTTTATCAGATTATTCCGCGATTATTCTGATCGTGATTTCTGATCCGATTTTCGTTTCAATTTTTCTCTTCGCTCGTTTATCAGAATCAGGCGATTCAAGCGCCTAGAGTTTCGTCTCGAAACCCTCTTTCCGTTTAATCAACTCAAACAAGTTTTTGTTTCTGTAAAAATATGACTTAGGTCCAGATTAGTAAACGAAGCTTGTTTGTTTTGCAGTTTGGTTTTCGTTGCTTCATTCGATTTGATTCTTTTTGCCAAACGGATGTCTTAAGTTGAACTTTCTGGTTAGATCTATTATTTGAGTTTTACCTATGCATTAGATGACTACTTATTGTATGCTTGTTTGTTTATTGTTTGCGATAGAGTACCCGGATTGCGCCGCTTGCTACTTTGAATCCCTAGGTTTCACGGATCATCAGCAAGGCAAGTAACACTTTGATCATACCTCTTTACTACCCATTTTTTATGACATAGATCAATCCTCAAACAATTTCATGATTAGGATCTGATTAATATGTTGGTTTTGGGAAGTAGATGAGGTAGTACCTATTACCTGTCTTATTATCAAATCCTTGGGAGTTACTTCTAGGTTTGCTTATATTGCCATGCTATTCTAGTATACATGGATTGGGTGAGTGAATATCCATGACAGATGTGAGATTATTAATTAATGGTTTCTTGAAGGTGGCAACTTTAATACACATCTAGGTGGATTGAGGCACTTGGGTATTCTAGGATTGCCTGTTTGTTTTTGGACCGCCACCCAGGCTCAAAGGGGTCATAAGATTATTCATGCTAGAAACTTCCGTGTGCAGCCACATGCTATTATGGGCTCTCGCATAGTTGATTAAGTCGTGTGAACTCTTACAATGGTAGACTAGCAGATGTAGGGAATGTAGGTGGTACGGTCTACCCAATTGTAAGGTGCTAGCGCTTCTGAAAGACTATGTCTCGGTCATCCGTTTCTCAAACACCATGTAGTGTGAGAAAACAAATGGAGGAGATCGAGTCTTGTGGGGAAAAGTGCGCAACCTCTACAGAGTGTACAAACTAATCATGATTAGCCATGTCCCCGGTTATGGACGTTTTGAGTATCTGGTACTTGGATTATCATGTGAATCTCATCATGTTACTTTAATTAATATTGTTGGGTTTTTAATGATGATGTTTAATTGGGATTGAGAATGTTGTCAACCATTCTCAATGTTTAACAACTACCATGATAGTTAAATAAAGTTTATTCTTTTGTAGTAGGGAAAAATTGGCTTTATGCAAAACTGTAACCATAGAGCTTTCCACCAGCCATATTATGCATGTAGTATAGCTATGTCATTTCATTACTCTCTATGTGTTACATTGCCAGCATATTCCATGTGCTGGCCCGTTTTCGGGCTGCAACGTTCATGTTGCAGACTTTTCAGACGACGAGTAAGATGCCTTAGGATCGTGGTCCTATACTAAGTGATGTCGTTGGAGTTGATGGACTCACTTATCTTCCAAGCCTTCCGCTGTTATCATTATTAGATGGCCTTAAGCCATATTTATTGTAATAAGCTCTCTTTTGAGACTTCCGATGTAATAAGTGTGTGATTGCCACTCTGTTATAAATCCTTCAAGTATTGTGCGTGTCAGCATTACTGATCCAGGGATGACACTAATGCACAGAGATCAGACTGTTTGAGGTCTGGTCGCTACAGCCCAGAAGCAGAAAATGATAGCAACAGATCGTAAGTAAACGATAATGCTGGAAATGAGCCCAAGAATAAATGGGCTCTGAGAAGGCCGAAAGATAACATGGGCTGGAAATGGCCCAATGGAATAATGGGCCGTTAATGGGTGTAAAGTGATACACTGTTCAATACGGGCCAGTTTCACCACAGGCTGTTAATGGGTATAAAGTGATACACTGTTCATTACAGGCCAGTTTCACCACGGGCCGTTAATGGGCCAAGAGTTACAAAGGGCCTCATATGGGTCGAAAGACGTCATGGGTCATACATGGGCCGGAAGTTAAAATAGGCTGGAATCATATTGGATGGCCCATATGAAGCTACTAGGCCTAATTCGGATAGGTTGTAACGGGCCCTGGGTTAGCGGGCTGTAAATGGGCTATATGCGAAACGACCGTTAACAGGCTTTCCGTGGGCCGGCCCGCCACCTTTTGACCAAGTCAAACGGGTTGTCCTTTTCACAGGAATGGGCCTCTGTTGGGCCGTGCTATGTCTTGATATATCATAGGCGCCTTCGGCCCAATGAGTGGATGACATTTGTCCCAACGGTGAGGCGACACGTGTTTCCTCCAGCCAACGATCATTTTACACGTGGAAAATCCACATTGGTCGGGGCTGTTAACGGGTTATCGGATCCAAAACCAGACCCGATAGCGTAACAGTGAGCCGTTACGGTGGATGCCACGTGTCGGTCACCCTTGACGAAAGCACTTCTATGACGCGTGATTTATCATCATGGAAGTGGACACTTCGGTGATGATAATTTTGGCAATGTCAAGGAACAGTTCTACGATAACACAGGTATGGCTATCTTGATTCTGTCATAAAATCATCATGGATGTACATGCATGACAGAAAACGTGACCTACTGTGACAAACACATATCATCATGGAAGTGTATTTTTTTTGTAGTGCTTCTTATCCTTAATGGCAACAATACAAATATGTGCCTCGCTACCCCTACTGTCACTAGGTAAGGACACCGCAATATTGAACCCATCACAAAGCACCTCTCCCATTACAAGAAAGATCAATCTAGTTGGCTAAACCAAATCAATAGATCGGAGAGAAATACAAATCTATCTTAATCATGCATAAAAGAGTTCGGGGAAGACTCAAATAATATTCATAGATAATCTGATCATAAACCCACAATTAATCGGATCTCAACAAACTCACCGGCAAAAGAAGATTACATCGAATATATCACCAAGAACATCAAGGAGAACATTGTATTAAAGATCAAAGAGAGAGAAGAAGCCGTCTAGCTACTAGCTATGGACCCGTAAGCCTGTGGTAAACTACTCACACATCATCGAAAGGGCAGCAAGGTTGGTGCAGAGGCCCTCTGTGATTGAATCCCCCTCCGACAGAGTGCCAGAAAAGGCCCCAAGATGGGATCTCATGAGAACATAAGCTTGCAGCAGTGGAAAAGTATATTTGGTTTGCCCTCTGGTATATGGGGAATATTTGGGTATTTATAAAGCTAGAATTAGGGTTAGGGGAGTCTCGGGGTCCACAAGCCAAGGGGCCACCACCTAGGGAGCGCCTCTAGGGCTTGTGGCCCTCTCGTGGCTCCTCTGGCCTCCTCGCAAAGCTTTGTTGTTGTCTTTTGGTCCAAGAAAAATCCTCAAAAAGTTTTGTTCCGATTGGACTCTGTTTGGTATAGATTTTATGTAAAAGGCAAAAAGAAGGAAAAACAGCAACTAGCAATGGGCACTAGGTTAATAAGTTAGTCCCCAAAAATGATATAAAATAGCATATTAATGCATATAAAACATCCAAGATGGATAACATACTAGCATGGAACAATCAAAAATTATAGATACCTTGGAGACATATTCAAAAGCATCGATTTCCATAAAAGACTTAACACAATTAAACTTAAGATTTGTACCTGACTCATTACCTTTGTCGATTTCCCAATCTTCGTAATTGCGTTTAATTCTTTCCACAAGACCCCATTTGAATTCAATAGCTTTTCCATAAAGCAACCAGAAGAAGTGTCAAGCATGGATTGATCATTATGAGAAATCCGAGCATAAAAGTTCTATATGATTATTTCTGTTGAGAGCTCATGCTTGGGGCATGTATGCATCATATAATTAACCCTCCCCCAAGATTTAGTGATACTTTCTCCTTCATGAGGCCAAAAATTATATATATATTTCCGATCATAATGAACAAAATGGATAGGATAAAAATTCTAATAATAAAATTCTAGTTTCAACTAGTTTCAGTCCCATGTTCCAATATCATCCAATAGCCTATACCATATCAATACCTTTTCCCCCAAAAGATAAAAGGAATACTTTCTTCTTAACTCCATCCTCGGATAAACCTACAAGCTTAAACAAACCACAAATTTCATCTATATAGATTAAGTGCATATCAGGATATACTGTTCCATCTCTTGCATAAGGATTAGCTAGCAGTTTTTCTAACATACCCGAAGGAATTTCATAATAAATATTTTCAGTAGGTTCAGTAGGTCGAGGAGCAAGTCTTATTGCTTCCGGTCGAGGTGAAGATACCCCGAACAAGCCCATCAAAGGATTACTTTCCATAGTGACAAGTAGCAATAAATTTCAGCATGTAATAAAAATGTTCCCTTACCAAAGGCGCTTCACTCCCCGGCAACGGCGCCAGAAAAGAGTCTTGATGACCCAAAAGTATAGGGTATCAATCTTAGTCCTTTCGATAAGTAAGATTGTCAAACCCAACAAGGAGCAAGGTATTCTCTACAAGTACTGAAAGTAGAGGTAACAGATGGTTTTGTAGCAAGGTAATTTTTAACAAGTAACAAGTAGCAATAGTAAGAAAGGTGCAACAAGATGTCCTTTTTATAGCCGAGGACAAGCTGGGGCGGTCTCTTATAACAAGCAAAGAGTTCTTCAGGACACATGGGAGTTACCTTCTAGTCACTTTCATCATGTTTAGTTTATTTGTGTTCGCTACTTTGATACTTTGATATGTGGGTGGACTGGTGCTAGGGTCCTGATCTTACTTGAACAAGCATACCACTTATGATTACCCCCTTTTGCAACCATCTGCAACTACGAAATAAGAATTAAGATAAATCTAACCATAGCATGAAACATATGCATCCAAATCAGCCCCTTATGGATTAACGCATAAACTAGGGTTTAAGCTTCTGTCACTCTAACAACTCATCATCTACTTATTACTCCACAATGTCACTTAGGCCCAAGTATGGTGAAGTGCCATGTAGTCAACATTAACATGACACCACTAAAGGGGGAACAACATACATATTATCAAAATATCAACTGAATACCAAATTCACATTATTACTTATACCCGGACTTCTCCCATGTCCTCAAGAAAAAAAGTAATTACTCATAGATCATATTCGTGTTCAACATCAGAGGGGTATTGAATATCATTAAGGATCTGAACATATAATCTTCCATCAAATAAACCAACTCGCATCAACTACGAAATGTAATCAACACTACTAGCAACCCAAAGGTACCAATCTGAGGTTTTGAGACAAAGATAGAATACAAGACATGAACTAGGGTTTGAGAGGAGATGGTGACGGTGAAGATGTTGATGAAGATTCGTCCTCCCATGATGAGAGGATCGTTTGTGATGTTGATGGCTTCAATTTTCCCCTTCAGGAGGGAAGTATCCCCGGCGGAATCGCTCCGCCAGAGGGCAAAAGTGCTCCTGCCCAAGTTTTGCCTCGAGACGATGGCGCTTTGTACCGAAAGTCTTGTCCTTCATTTTCTAGGAAAAATGACTTCATATAGCAGAAGGAGGGGGCCAGAGGCTAGCTGTGGGCCCCACAAGGCATCAGGGTGTGCCTAGGGGGTGGACGCGCCCTCTTGCCTGCTACTTCTTGAGCTTGCGTTTATTTTTCCCTTGAAGAGGAAAGGGTGATGTAGCAAAGTAGAGATAAGTATTTCCCTTAGTTAAGAACCAAGGTATCAATCCTGTAGGAGGAACACACAAGTCCCCAATAGATGCACCTGCACAAACTAACAAATACTTGCACACAATGCGAAAAAGGGGTTGTCAATCTCTTCACAGTCACTAGCAAGGATGAGATCTGATAGAGATAGATATAAAAGATAAGTAAAAGTGTAAAATAAAGTAAAGATAAATAAATTGCAGCAAGCTATTTTTGGGGTTGTGGTTTTATAGATTTGAAAATAATATGATAAAAAATAGACCCAAGGGCCATATGTTTCACTAGAGGCTTCTCTCTTGAAAGAAACATACGATGGGTAAACAAATTACTGTTAAGCAATTGATAGAAAAGCGCATAGTTAATGTGATATGCAAGGCAATGATCATGAATATAGGCATCACGTCCGTGACAAGTACACCGACTCCTTCCTGCATCTACTACTATTACTCCACACATCACCTGCTATGCAGCATGCATCTAGTGTATTAAGTTAACAAGATGGAGTAACGCCTTGAGCAAGATGACATGATGTAGAGGGATAGATCCAAAAAATATGGTAAAAAACCATCTTTTATCCTTAATGGCAACAATAAAAATACGTTCCTCGCTACCCCTACTATCACTGGGTGAGGACACCGCAAGATTGAACCCATCACAAGAACCTCTCCCATTGCAAGAAAGATCAATCTAGTTGGACAAAGCAAATCAATAGATCGGAGAGAAGTACAAAGCTATCTTAATCATGCATAAAAGAGTTCAGAGAAGACTCAAATAATATTCATAGATAATCTGATCATAAACTCACAATTCATCATATCTTAACAAACGCACCGCAAAAGAAGAATGCATCGAATAGAACTCCAAGAACATCGATGTCGAGGAGAACTTTGTATTGAAGATCAAAGAGAGAGAATAAGCCATCTAGATACTAGCTATGGACCCATAGGTCTATGGTAAACTACTCACACATCATCGGAAGGGCAGCAAGTTTGGTGTAGAGGCTCTTCGTGATTGAATCCCCCTCCGGCAGAGTGCCAAAAATGGCCCCAAGATGGGATCTCATGAGAATAGAAGCTTGTGTTGGCGGAAAAGTATTTTTGGTGTGCCCCTTGGTATACAGGGAATATTTGGGTATTTATAGAGCTAGAATTAGGGTTAGGGGAGTCTCGAGGGGCCCACAAGCCTCGGGAGCCCCCCCCCCTTGGCGCCCCTTTAGGGCTTGTGGCCCTCTCGTGGCTCCTCCTCCCGAAGCTTCGTGGTTGTCTTCTGGTCCTAGAAAATCCTCAAAAAGTTTCATTCTGTTTGGACTCCATTTGGTATTGATTTTTTGTAAAAGACAAAAACAAGGAAAAGACAGCAAAAGGCACAAGGCACTAGGTTAATACGTTTGTCCCAAAAATGATATAAAATAGCATATTAATGGATAGAAAACATCCAAGATGGATAATATAATAGCATGGAACAATAAAAAAATTATAGATATGTTGGAGACGTATCAAGCATCCCCAAGCTTAATTCTTGCTCGTTCTCGAGTAGGTAAATGATAAAAATAGAATTTTTGATGTGGAATGTAACCTAACATGTTTATCAAGTAATCTTTGTTACTGTGGCATCAATATTCAGATCCATAAGATTCAAAACAAAAGTTTAATATTGACATAAAAATAACAATATGTCAAGCATACTAATAAAGCAATCATGGCTTTTCAAAATATCATGGCTAAACAAATTTATCCCTACAAAATCATATAGTCTTGTCATGCTCTATCTTCATCACACAAAGTATTTATCATGCACAACCCCGATGACAAGCCAAGCTGTTTCATACTTTTTGCGTTCTAAAGCTTTTTCAACTTTCACGCAATACATGAGCATGATCCATGGACATATAACTATGGGTGGAATAGAAGGTGGTAGTCAAAAAAAAGGAGAAAGAAATTCTCATACCAACTAGGAAAATTAATAGGCTATGGAGATGCCCATCAATTGATATCGGTGCAAGTGAGTAGGGATTGCCATGTAACGGATGCACTAGAGCTATAAGTGTATGAAAGCTCAAAACAAAACTAAGTTAGTGTGCATCCAACTCGCTTGCTCACGAAGACCTAGGGCAATTTTGAGGAAGCCCATCATTGGAATATACAAGCCAAGCTCTATAATGAAAAATTACCAATAGTAATATATGAAAGTGACAAAATAGGAGACTCTCTATATGAAAAATATGGTGCTACCACTGGTACGCGTCGGTGCTATACAAACGGTTTTTCACCCCTTTCCGCGATGGCATTTGGAACCGTCACCAAGTGAGTGTGGGCAATAGGGGGTCCTGAAGGAAATATGCCCTAGAGGCAATAATAAAGTTATTATTTATTTCCTTATTTCATGATAAATGTTTATTATTCATGCTAGAATTGTATTAATCGGAAACTTAGTACATGTGTGAATACATAGACAAAACATAATGTCCCTAGTATGCCTCTACTTGACTAGCTCCTTAATCAAAGATGGTTAAGTTTCCTAACCATAGGCATGTGTTGTCATTTCATGAATGAGATCACATCTTTAGGAGAATGATGTGATGGACATGACCCATTCGTTAGCTTAGCATTATGATCGTTACAGTTTCATTTCTACTGCTTTCTTCATGAATTATACATGTTCCTCAGACTATGAGATTATGCAACTCCCGAATACCGGAGGAACACCTTGTGTGCTATCAAACGTCACAACGTAAATGGGTGATTGTAAAGGTGCTCTACAGGTGTCTCTGAAGGTGTTTGTTGGGTTGGCATAGATCGAGATTAGGATTTCTCACTCCGTGTTTCGGAGAGGTATCTATGGGCCCTCTCGGTAATACTCATCACTATAAGCCTTGCAAGCATTATGACTAGTGAGTTAGTTGCGGGATAAAGTATTACGGAATGAGTAAAGATACTTTCCGGTAACGAGATTGAACTAGATATGATGATACCGACGATCGAATCTCGGGCAAGTAACATACCGATTTCAAAGGGAACGACGTATGTTGTCATGCGGTTTGACCGATAAAGATCTTTGTAGAATATGTAGGAGCTAAGGATGGCAATGGGCAGGGTATGGGCAGGGTAGAGCATTACCATACCCATACCCGTATAGTCAATGGGTACAAAATTCTACCCATACCCGTACCCATGGGTATGAAACTTTACCCATACCATACCCGATGGGTACATGTACCCATTGGGTACCCAGCGGGTAGGACAAATAGTACACATGTTGTTCACAATTTTATGCTCATTGATAGCATATTTGACAAAAAAACATTTATCTCACCGCAATAATAGGTAGATGAGTAATTGACCAATATCAAAATTTAGAAATCACAACATACTCTTAAGTCAATAGGAGTAGGCGAGTCACATGACAAATTAATGACTAATTGACGACAACTTAACATTAGTTCACAAATGGGCAGGGTATGGGTATACCCGTGGGTACATGACTATACCCGTACCCTACCCATGACTTAATGGGTATGATCTGGGTACTACCCGTGGGTATAAAAGTGTGCCCATACCCTGCCCATGCGGGTACGGTACCCGCGGGTACCCGTACCCATGGGTAAAATTGCCATCCTTAGTAGGAGCCAATAAGAGCATCCAGGTTCCGATATTAGCTATTGACCGGAGATGTGTCTCGGTCATGTCTACATAGTTCTCGAACCCGTAGGGTCCGCACGCTTAGTGTTCATTGACGATATGTATTATCAGTTATGTGTTTTTGATGACCGGAGTTTGTTCCGAGTCCCCGATGAGATCACGGACATGACGAGGAGTCTCGAAATGGTCGAGACATAAATATTGATATATTGGACCATGTTATTCGGACACTGGAAGTGTTCCTGGAAGTTTCGGGTAAAACCGAAGTGACGGAGGGGTTACCGGAACCCCCCGGGGGAACTAATGGGCCACCATGGGCCTAAGTGGAGAGAGAGGAGGTCCACAGGAGAGCTGGCTGCCTCCCACCCCCCTTGGAGTCCAAATAGAACAAGGGAAGGGGGCGCCCCCCTTTCCTACTCCCACTCCCTCTCCTTTCCTTCCCCCCTCTTCCTTGAAGTGGAATCCTACTAGGACTAGGAAGTCCTAGTAGGACTCCTCCTCCTTGGGCACGCCTCTAGGGGCCGGCCGGCCTCCCCCTTGCTTCTTTATATACGAGAGCAGGGGGCACCCTAGAACACATAAGTTTTCTTAACCGTGTGCGGTGCCTCCCTCCATAGTTACACACCTCGATCATACCATCATAGTGCTTAGGCGAAGCCCTGCGCCGGCGCATCATCATCACCGTCGCCACACCGTCATGCTGACAGAACTCACCCTCGTCCTCAACTGGATCAAGAGCACGAGGGACGTCATCGAGCTGAATGTGTGCTGAATGCGGAGGTGTCATACGTTCGGTACTTGATCGGTTGGATCGCGAAGAAGTTCGACTACATCAACCGCGTTATTGAAACTGCTCATGGCCACTGTTTGGAATATATCCAACATGGATCATTTCAGAGGGTACATGGACACACTCTCCCCTCTCGTTGCTATGCATCACCTAAATAGATCTTGCGTGATCGTAGAATTTTTTTTGAAATTACCGTGTTCCCCAACAGGTCCTTCCCACACGACCTAGAAACAGTCAGGGATAGGGAGCCAAGATGCATATACAGTACTCCTACTCATTTGTGCACGCATTGCCATCGCAGTCGGTATTCTGTGGTGCTACGTTTACAATGTGCGGCCCATAACAAACGGTTCACTATTATAGAACGTGTATGATAATGTCACACCCTAGCTATTTCATGCATTAGAGTGATGGCATCATGTTTATCTTCATCAGAAACTTGGAAATGGGGATGACAGAACCCCCAGCACCCCCTGAAACCAACTAGGGTTTACTAAAATTATTTTCAATGAACCTCAAATGCCCTTCTAAAATGTTCATCATCTTTGCCTTAGTCTTAAACCTCTGGCAAAAATGGTACACAAATTTCTAGGTCATCCTAAGGTCACTAAATTAAATCATTAGTTAATTGCATTTGGGCATTTAAATGCTAGTAAATATTTTAAATGTCCAAATAATCCTAAACTGAAATGATCCATGTTGGATATATTCCAAACAGTGGCCATGAGCAGTTTGGTGATTTTTGAAAGAGTTTAGCTATTTTTAGAAATGCCACAAACTTGCAGAAATAAAACAAAAACAAAAATAAAAGGAAAAGGACTTACCTGGCCGAAACCCACCATCCAGCCCACCTGGCGGCCCACCACTGTGCTGGCCCATGCCAGCCAGCTGCTTCGTCCCCGTCAGGCAGGCAGGAAGGTGACGCCGATGAGCGCGAGCTCGCCACAGCGCCACCTACTTGCCGCTCAGCCCCTGGACGCGTTGGTCAACCTCCACATCGCCCCCTCGACCGCTTGGACACGCCCATTCGCCCCCAACGCCTCTCCCTCGCTCCCCTCCGCAATGGACGACGTAGCCGCAACCGCCTCACCGTCGTAGATGTGGCCACCGCCGTCTCTGCACCGCCTCACCATGTCCAGCAGCTCCGTTGTCCTCCTCTCCATCGAGCAAGACGAGCCCCGAGCGCTCGTTCGCCTCGAAGCCACTACATCAACCTCGCCCGACTACGCCGTCGCAGGAGATCCCCTTCGCCGTCACCGCTACTCCAGCTCGTCCCCGACCGCACCGCCTAGCTCATCGTGACCGCCGTGAGCTTCTGCCTCTCCCCACCCTTCTCGCTCTTGCTTCCGTCCACTGTATCGACTACAACGAGCTCCACCGCACACGCTACCGCCTGAGCTCGTTGCTGACGAAGCTCCGGTCATCCAACGGGCACACCACCATGTCCAATGACTTCGCAGCACCACGTAGACCATGTAGGAGCTGGCCTTGAGCCTCCAAGATCACCACAGCGACGAGTTCGACCTTGCCCGTACTTCGACAGCCGCACAGCTCGTCGTCGGCATCGTTTTCGGCGACCTCGAGCTCAACCACCACCACCACTCGACGCGGCTCACTCCCGTCCATTTGGTCGCCAGAGGGCGTGTCGGCATTCTGGGAACGGGAGTCCCCAGACTTGCCTGCCTGCAGCCTGCGGCGTGGCTCAAAGGGGGCCCAGCACGGCCCATCTTCATCAACACAAGCTCAAGATCCTCGCGAGGGGCCAAGCCTCGTGGGGCGGACGACAAGGAGCTTCCTCAGGGACGCCCTCATCAGGCTGGCTCGCGAGGAGGCGGAGAGTTCAAGGCGGGGTACCTCGCGAGGTGCCCATGACGCAAGCCATGACGACCAAGGGCGCCAGCCGGGCGCCAGCCCGCGCAGTGTCCTTCTTTCCTCTTTGGTGCAAGGGGAGCAAGCGCGGGCGAGAGCATCAAGCAAAGGTATCCATTTCGGTGCAACATAACCAAGACCAGTTCAACGGCAGGATGGAGGTCACTGTGAAGCCCAAGCCGGCGTCACCACCAGAGCCTTTGACAGGAGAGGACCAACTTTAGTCAGGATAAGTGTACTAGATGTTGCCCTTCAAAATGGCCAATTGTTGGCGCCCTTCCTGCTCAATATTTGGGAAGAGGCCCAGGGCCTTTGCCTATAAATAGGACTAGCCACCCACAGGGTAGAGGCATCTGATAGGAATCTGGAGATAGGATAGGCATCCAGAATCAACCCCTCCAAAGGGACAACACCACCATAAGAACAGGCCCTCGCGAGGCTGTTCTTCCCTGTATTGTTCATCATAAGCCCAAGAGGCAATCCACCACACCACACACTGGAGTAGGGTATTACACCACAATGGTGGCCTGAACCAGTATAAATCTTGTGTTCCTTGTGTTGTTCCTCTCGTAGTTTAGCTCCTAGCGATTCAGTGAGGAACAGGTAGGTAGAAGGCGAAACCTCCGCGCACACCCCAGTGTTCGAACCTCAAGGGTCTGCTGGAACCCTAGGGGTGCGCCGGAATTCCTCTTCCGTCGCCCTGCTCTTCTCCGACCGTCGCGTCCATGGCTGATGCTCATCGGGCTGTTCGCGCTGCTCGAGTCGCCCGGACGGCTCCCGTCGGCGGGCGCCCTCGTCGTTCCCCATCGCCCGCCGTCAACACCGCCACCGGCCCAGCGGGGGACGAGCAACGAGTATCGTCCCTACATCCTTCCGTGGCCTCTTGGGAAAAGCCGCGCGACCTCTTCCTCGCCCACCACGCCGCGCCGGCCTCCCCGGTTGTCGCGGCCCTACTAGCGGCTCGCAGGCGCTGCCCTCCAGTCACCATGTCAATCCGTTCATCCGTCGGGTCGGCACCGCTTCCGCGCGGCAGGGGGCTTCCCGGGACCGGCCGGAGCCGCAGGCCAGGCTAGCCTTCAGTTCGGAAGACCACCCCTCCAACTCGGCCTGCTCGGGTGCGCTCCCAATTCTATGCACCCCTACTATCTGCCAGGTGGCTGTCAGCAGGACCCTCATCGACGGTGGCGCGGGCCTCAACGTGCTTTCAGTCAAAACCTTCGACCTCCTCCGCATACCCCAGAAGCAGCTGAGGCCGAGCCAGCCCTTCGTGGGCATCGGGGGCGGGTCTTCCAGCTCCTTGGGACAGATCCGGCTCCCAGTGACCTTCGGCACCTACGATAATTTCCGCACAAAGCTGGTCGATTTCGACATCGCCCTCATCGGCCTCCCTACAATGCCATCCTCGGCTACCCAGCACTGGCCCAATTCATGGCCGCGACTCACCCGGCATACAACCTCATGAAGATGCCCGGAAGCAGCGGAGTCCTCACCGTGCCTGGGGACACCGGGGACGCGCTGCGAGCGCTCCAGCTCGCCTTCAAGACAGCGGCGTTAGCACATCCCGCCAACGCGGGGGCTCCCGAGCCCAAGGGGGCTGCACCAGCCAAGAAGAAATAGTTGTTCACCCAAGACAAGGCGGAGACCAAGCAGATACCCATCGACGAGGATGGGTCCACCAGCGCAACTTTCACCATTGGCGCCCACCTCGAGCCCGAGCAGGAGGAATCCCTGGTCAAGTTCCTGCGTGCAAACAAGAAGGTGTTCGCTTGGGAGCCCGATCAGCTGGCAGAGATCCCATGGGGCGTGATCGAGCACCACCTCAACGTGTGCCCCAACGTGCGCCCCGTGAAGCAGAAAGCGAGGCGGCAGTCCACTGAAAAGCAGGCCTTCATCGTCCAGGAGACCTGCAAGCTGGAAGCCGCGGGGGTCATTCGCGAGGTTCGATATCCAGATTGGTTGGCCAATCCTGTGGTAGTACCAAAGAAGGGAGGGAAGGAACGCATGTGTTTCAACTTCACAACCTCAACAAAGCATGCCCGCAAGACCCTTTCCTGCTCCCATGTATCGATCAAATCGTCGATTCCACCGCTGAGTGTGACCTGTTATGCTTCTTGGACGCCTTCTCCGGGTATCATCAGATCAAGATGGCGGTGGAAGACGTGGAGAAGACGGCCTTCCTGACCCCGTGTGCGGTGTACTGCTATACATGCATGCCCTTCAGACTATGCAACGCCGGGGCAACCTTTCAGCGGCTCATGCACATCACCTTGGGCCCGCAACTCGGGAAGAACGTGGAAGCTTACGTCGACGACATTGTAGTAAAGTCTCGTGAGGTCAAGACCCTGATACAAGACCTGGAGGAAACCTTTGCAAACCTCAACGCAGTGAGCCTGAGGCTCAACCCGGAGAAGTGTGTGTTTGGAGTCCCCTCGGGCAAGCTCTTGGGTTTCCTCGTGTCCCACCGAGGCATCGAGGCCAACCCAGAAAAGGTCAAGGCGGTCGAGGACATGAGCCCGCCAAAGACCCTCAGAGAGATGCAGAAGCTCACTGGGCGTGTGACTGCACTGGGGCGCTTCATCTCCAGGTTAGGGGAGCGAGCGCTGCCTTTCTTCCAGTTGATGAAGAAGAAGGGGCCCTTTGAATGGACTGAAGAGGCCGACAAGGCATTCCAAGATCTCAAGAGATACCTGACCAGCCCACCGGTGATGGTGGCCCCACGCCCACAAGAGCCCTTGGTACTCTACCTCGCCGCCACTCCCTACTCAGCCAGCGTGGCCCTTGTGGCAGTTGGGGAGGAGCGTCGGACCAAGGCCGCGGCAGCTACCCGCACAAAGGCAAAGCAGGACCAAAAAGGACTCACAGAGATCACTACCACGATCGAGGAAGATCAGCCGCCGTAGGGGAACGCACCGGGAGCGGGAGAGGCCCTTCCCCCAGGCAACCAACTTCTGGAGGCTCCGCCGCCTCAGGAGGCACCACGGCTTCCGGAGGACGCCACCAGCACTGAGGCTCCAAGCCTCGTCGAGCACCCAGTGTACTTCGTCAGCACGGTGTTGCGGGATGCGAGGGCACGGTACCACATGCCTCAGAAACTTCTCCTCGCGCTACTGGTGGCCTCGCGCAAGCTGCTGCATTACTTTCAGGGTCACCCTATCAAGGTTATCTCAGCGTATCCCTTGGAAAGAGTGCTCCAGAGCCCTAACTCAGCCGGAAGGGTCGCCGAGTGGAACATTGAGCTGCAAGCATTTCAGCTCAAATTCAGCACGACCCGAGTCATGAAGGGGGCCGCCTTGGCAGATTTTGTGGCAGAGTGGACAGAGGTGCCGGGCCTAAAGGCTGATGAGGATCGATCCCTCTCCCCGGGAAGTGAGGCGCCGGACGGTTGGGTCATGTACTTCGACGGGGCATTCTCCAGGGACAGCGCGGGGGCTGGCGAGGTACTTATATCTCCTACCCAAGACAAGCTCTACTACGCCGTGCAGCTCTGTTTCCAACACGGAGAAAAGGTCTCCAACAACATAGCAGAATATGAAGGCCTGATAGCGGGCCTGAAGGCCGCGGCCGCCCTCGGAGTAAAGCGCCATACCATCAAAGGTGATTCACAACTCCTCATCAAGTTCTCCAACAAAGTATACGAGCCAAGGGATGAGCACATGGAAGCCTACCTTACGGAGGTCCGCAGGATGGAGAAGCAGTTCTGGGGGCTGGAGTTACAACACGTGCCCCATGGCACCAATCAAGAGGCCGATGACATCGCCAAACGAGTATCCAGGCGACTGCCTGAGGAGCCTGGCGTCTTCGAAGAACGGATCTTCAAGCCCTCGGCCACGCCATCACTGTCAAGCACGGTGCAGCCTCGGGAGGAGCTCCCCTAGCCACCAGCCTCGGGAGCCCCGGTCTGCGGGCTGGCCTCGGGGGCGTGTCTGCTCTTGACAATGGAGCCTCAGGAGAGGTGCTAGGTCACGGAGCTCCAGAGCTATCTGACACAAGGGATCTTGCTAGAGAAAGAGGAGGAAGCGGAGCGCATGGCGCGGCAGGCCACAGCATACCGGAAGCGACCAAATGATGTATCCCTACGCTGCATCTCCAGGGAGCAAGGGAAAGAGCTGCTGGTGGACATACACGATGGAGACTATGGGCACCACTCATCATCACGAACCCTCGTGGGCAAGGCATTCCGAAGCGGTTTCTATTGGCCTACCGCGCTCAATGACGTCGTCGAGCTGGTAAAGGCCTGCGAAGCCTGTCAATTCCATGCAAAGCAGATCCATCAGCTGGCGGGAGGCCTGTAGACCATACCTCTCACATGGCCATTCGCAGTCTGGGGGCTTGATATCCTGGGCCCGTTTCCCCGGGCGCCGGGGGGCTATCGCTACCTCTACATCGCCGTGGACAAATTCACCGAGTGGGCTGAGGTGGAAGTCGTCCGCACCATCCCCGCGGGTTCAGCGGTCAAGTGCATCAAGGGCATCGTGAGCCCGTTCGGGGTGCCGAACCGCATCATCACCGACAACGGTTCGCAGTTCACCAGTAACCTCTTCAAAACATACTGTGCTAACCTTGGAACACAGATATGCTATGCTTCAGTGGCGCACCCCCGAAGCAATGGCCAGGCCGAGCGGGCCAACGCGGAGGTCCTGAGGGGCCTCAAGACCAGAACATTCAAGAAGAAGCTGGAAGCTTGCGGTAGAGGCTGGTACGACGAGCTCCAGTCCATGTTGTGGTCCAACCACACGACCGCAACCAAGCCGACTGGAGAGACCCCTTTCTTCTTGGTCTATGGAGCCGAAGTAGTCCTCCCTCACGAGGTCAGATGTCGGTCCGCATGGGTCCTGGTGTTCGATGAAGCGCAGCAGGACGCCATGCGGGAGATGGACCTTGTGCTGGGGGAGGAGCGTCGTCGAGAAGCTACGCTGCGAGCGGAGAGATATCAACAAGCACTGTGGCGATACCACTACCGCCACATCCTCCCCAGGACTCTTGAGCTAGGGGACCTCGTGCTCAGGCGGGTTCTCTCCAGGGAGGGACTGCATAAGCTCTCTCCCATGTGGGAGGGCCCATTCAAGGTTGTTCATCTTTCCAGGCCCGGCTCCGCGCGCTTGGAGACTCAGGAGGGGGTGCCAGTCCAGAATGCGTGGAACATCCAGCACCTCCGGAGGTTTTACCCCTAAAAAGGCCCAGAGCCTGTGAAGAAGGCGAATGCCTGTGAAGATCACCTCTTTGGAGAAGGCCCGGAGCCTGTGAAGAAGGTGAATGCCTGTGAAGCTGTTGCATTTTGGAAAAGGCCCAGAGCCTGTGAAGAAGGTGAATGCCTGTGAAGCTATTGCGTTTTGGAAAAGGCCCAGCGCCTGTGAAGAAGGCGAATGCCTGTGAAGATGTTGCGTTTTGGAAAAGGCCCAGAGCCTGAGAAGAAGGCGAATGCCTGTGAAGCTGTTGCGTTTTGGGAAAGGCCCGGAGCCTGTGAAGAGGGCCAATGCCCGTGAAGCTTGCTTCCTCGAAGAAAGGCCCGGAGCCTATGAAGAAGGCCAACGCCTGTGAAGCTCGCCGCCCGTGACACTCTCACGTAATAATGAGTTGGGCCTGTACACGCCCCGGAGTCTCAGGAGCAACGGCCTCAGGCCCTGGGGCTCCCTCCCACGCCCAGTGGCAGCACTTAGCTTCGCGATGGTGATAAGACGTCGAAGACTAGACTAGGTGCCGGACGCGGCTTTTTCATTTGCTTTCTGCAGTTGGCTAGTCCATTCTCATTTGAAGTTTTATTGAAACTGTCGCTATCTTTTGACTTATGGATCTTCGATTTTTCGCCCTCCGGCCTCGATTTCTCTTGCGCAAGGTCTCGCGAGGGGACGGCTCTGGCGCCCTCGCGAGTGTTTCGATCCTCTCGGTCAAGACCTCACGACCCGGGTCCATTACAGGAGCATCCCTCCAGTCCGTGCCTCACGGGCACCGCGACACGAATACAGGACCTGCTGTCGGGGAAGCTAATCCACGAACACCTATGGGACTGGCGAACCGAGCCCCTTTCGGTTTGGCGGGGAGTGGAGATTGCACGAAGAGCGGATCAAGGCGAAGCACACAAGAAGTTTACCCAGCTTCGGAGCTCTCCGGAGAGATAACACTCCTACTGCTGCATGTCTGAGTGTATTGAGTTCTTGCTCGGGAGCGCTGAGTGCTACAGTACACACTAGCTGCTAACGAGACCGAGCGTGAGTGTTTTTCTGCCTTCGAACCCCCTTTTCTACGTTGCGCATGGGCCTCCTTTTATATGCTCAAGGGGTCACCGACAGGTGGCAACATAGAAAAGGGTAAAAATGGAAAAGGAATTGCGGTTGGTACAACCACCTGTACAGTGTATCATACCTAACCCTGACGGCAGGGGACAAAGGCATTAAATGCCCGTCTGCGTCGCCCAAATAGTGCAAAAAGGGACCGTCAGGGACGCCACCGCTCGCCATGATGGCAATCTTGTTAGCGTCGCTTGCCACCGCGCACCGCTGGCTGCACAGCCTCTTGCCACGCGCGCCTGGAAAGGCCCCAGGGCGACACGTTGGTGGATGTGCTGGAGCGCGGGTACAGAGTGGTAGCTTGCCGCGGCAAGCGCCTTGTCGCGGTCGTTGTCTTGTCGCGTCCGGAAGCTTGTCGCTCACCGGGCCTCGCCGAGACGCGTGGCGTGTCGCGGCAAGTTCCTTGAGGTGCCTTGGTTGGCCTTCCTGGCAAGCTGCTCTTGCCGGGGCCTTGTCTCCTTGGCTTGAATACTTTGTTCTTGAATGGCTCCAAAGGAACCACGGAGGGCCTTGGCGGTCATCCGGCAAGCCTTGCCGCGGGGTGCTGCAACTGCCCGTGCACAAGTTTAGGATACTAGGGTACCCCTACTCTAGTACACCGACAGGAGCCCCCGGGCCTGGGCCACACACGGTGCCGAGCGCTGTTGGGCCAGGCCCAAAACAGGGCACGGGCATGCGCGGCCTGCGTTACGCCGTATCTTACTCCGTATCTACCGCGCCCTCCCCGAACGGTACGCGTCGAATGCGGCATCGTGGGAGAGATCATGGGTGGTTAGGTACTCGCCTCCGCTGGGCTGACGCTGGTCGACGCGCCAAGCAGCAGCAGCGACGAGCCTGAGGAGGAGCGGCTGCTGCGGAAGCTGTTGTCGCTTTACCGCGCCCGACAGGCCAAGCTGGAATCCCGAGAATCGCTTGTCGCGAAGGCGGGAGTGGACATCGAGAAGCGCGCGGAGGAGCTCCGGGGTCTCAATTAGGAAGCTCTCCGATCCCTGGCAAAGGAGTGGGAGCAAGTCGCCGAAGAGCGGAAAGCCTTCCTCCTCGAGAAGGCTGAAGTTGAAGAGCAACAGCGGCTTGTTGCCGAAAAGCTATCTGCGCAGGAAGGCGAGTTGGCGCAGCGCAAGGTCAACCTTGACAGCCACAAGGAGGAGCTTGCCGTGCGTGAGCAAGCAATTGGCGGGGCTCTCAAGGAAGCAGAGGATGCTTCCGCAGCTACCGAGGCCGCCAAGAAGGACCTGGAGACGAAGATGGCGCAGCTGGAGGCCGATCTCAAGGCGAGTGGCGAGGAGCTTGCTGCACTCAAGCGTGAGCGCGAGAAGGACGCCGCTGCTCATGGCGAGCTGCAGGGTCGTCTCACCGAGAGGAGCAAAGAGCTTAGCGCCACCAAGGACTCTAACACAGATCTCGAGTTGAAGCTGGTTACTTTGACTCAGACGCTGGACGGCGCCAGGGAGTAGGAGGTGGCCTTGAAGGAGAAGATCAAGGCCGACGAGGCGCTGCTGGCGAGTGCTGCTGCCGCCCAGAACGCTTTTAGGGAGAATGTGGAGCACTGGACCGAGGGTCTCGTGGATGTTGCCGCAGCCATCGACGGGGAGCTGGCGCAGCTGGGGATGGAGGATCTCGGGTATTCCTCCGGTGAGCACCTCCAACCCAGCGCCAAGCTCAGTTTGTTCTTTAAAGGCGTGGCGACGGCCCTCCAGCGACTCCGGGAGAAGATCCCAAAGCAGCTGGCCGACGAGTCGCGCAAGATCTGCACGGGAGCTCTTCAAAAGGTGCTGGTGAAGGTGGCCTTCCGCAACCCAGGCCTCAACCTCACCAACGTCCTCGGGACCTTGCAACCGGATGCTGATCTGGAAGCGCTCAAGACCCTTGTCGCACCCATTGTGGACAAGGTGAGCGGGATCAAGAGGGTTGAGGGCGATCGCGTAGATTAGGCCGCCCGTTTTCTCTTTTTCTTTGTCGCTGCTGGTCATGTCATGAGAACAGTCTGTTATTGCTGCGACAAGCTATCTTGTAATATGACTCTATTTTGGGTAGAGATTGCTGTGTTATTTCCTTTACTTGATTCCTTCCTTTGTATGTTTTTGCCCTACGCTTTTAGGGAACTTGTCGGCGCAGGCACCTTAGCCGCGAGCGCTGAGTGTGGGACGTCAGCAGCTTGCTGGCGGTGCCACTACCGACAAGAAACCTTGTCGCAACTAGTCGCAGCTCACTTAAGTTGTTGAGCGGACTCGAAACAAAGTAAGGGCGCAACTAGCTACGAGTTGGTTCCTCCACGCACAGGTTTTCCATACAAAGCACGGTCGTTCGAGGAAGATAACTTAAAAATTTTAAAACTGATTGCTCAAACTTTAGCAACTTAGCTTTTCTGTTGTTTGCTTCCCGGTAAGGTGAAAACTTCTTCAATGATGCTTGGTCCACGCCATTATCTTCTCCTCCAGTTCTTTCCGCACTTGCGCAGCCTGTCGAAAGTCCTGGTCTTGAGCCCACGCAGCACTTCAGCATTTGCCCTCTCTGCTTGACCGTTACTTCTCGGATGAGCAACAGAAGCGAAGCAGACCTTGGCGCCAAGATCTTGGACGTACTGCATGAAGGTGCGGCTCGTGAATTGCGTGTCGTTGTCGGTGATGATCCTGTTAGGGATCCCGAAGCGGCAAACAATCGACCTAAAGAACTTGACTGCTGACTGTGCTGTCACCTTCCTCACTGCTTCCACTTCCAGCCACTTTGTGAACTTGTCGATAGCAACGTACAAGTACTCAAAGCCCCCGACAGCTCGGGGAAAGGGGCTGAGGATGTCGAGCCCCCAGACCGAAAATGGCCAGGATAAAGGGAGCGTCTGGAGAGCTTGAGCTGGCTGGTGTATCTGCTTGGAATGGAACTGGCACGCTTCACACTTGGTTACTTGTGCATTTGCATCCTGGAGGGCTGTCGGCCAAAAGAAACCTTGTCGGAATGCTTTGCCGGCAAGTGCTCTTGCGCCAATGTGGTGACCACATATGCCTCCATGTATCTCTGCCAACAGCTTTTGTCCGTCTTCCCGGTGAATACACTTCAATTTCACGCCGTTGAGTCTTCTTCTGTACAGTGTGTTGTCGACAAACTGGTACATACTTGACTGCCGGGCTACTCTTTCCGCTTCTTCTTGCTCTTCGGGAAGTTCTCCTGTCTGAAGGAAATGGACAATCTGATGCGCCCATGCTGGAGCTTGCGGCTCGATAACAAGGACTAAAGGCACATCTGCTGCTGCGGGAACATCCGCTTCTATGGCGAGAACCTGCGGCTCAGCCGGAGCTTGACGTTCCCCGGCAAGCTTGCCGGAGCAAAACTTGTCGGGAGCGTCTGCTTCAACGGAACAAACCCTAGGGCTTGCCGGAGTAGACTGCTCCTTAGCACCCTTGGTGTTGATCTTGGGGACCTTTTTGGCGGCGGCTTCGGGGAGCTCTGCCGGAAAATAGTCACCAGAAATCAACTTCCTCTTCTTGCTCTGTCCAGTTGATGGCGTTACAGACGGTTGAGTCAGTTTGAGCACAAAGATTCCTGGTTCCACAGGTAACTTAAGTGCGGCGCACTTCGGCAGGCCATCGGCAATGTCGTTCTGAGCTCTTGGAACATGTTCCATCTGTAGGCCGTCAAAGTGTTCTTCTAGCTTTCTCACTTCATCAACGTAAGCTTCCATCATCGGACTCTGATAATTTTTGTTCACTTGGCGGACGACAAGCTGTGAGTCACCCCTGACAATGAGCTTCTTGATCCCAAGGTCTGCTACGATCCTGAGACCGGCAAGCAAACCTTCATACTCTGCGGTATTGTTCGTCGCTTGCTCCTTGGGAAAATGCATCTGGACTATGTACTTGAGGTGCTCTCCAGTGGGTGCAACAAGTAGCACGCCGGCACCGGCGCCTTGCAGTGAAAAGGCACCATCAAAGTACATCAGCCACTCTTTGCTTGCTTCCTTGACGGGGATGCTCGTTTCTGGAATTTCTTCATCTTGTGTTGGCGTCCATTTTGCTATGAACTCCGCCAATGCTCTGCTTTTGATAGTTGAAGTGCTCTCATACTTGAGGCCAAAGCTTGACAGTTCCAGTGCCCACTCGACGATTCTGCTTGTTGCTTCTGGATTTTGCAGTATCCTCTTCAGCGGAAAACGAGTGACGACTGTGATCTCATGTGCTTGGAAGTAATGGCGCAGCTTTCTCGAGGCCATGAGAAGGACGAAAAGCAATTTCTGCACACCAGAGTACCTTGACCTAGCCCCCTGCAGAAGGGAACTGACAAAGTAAACTGGGCGATGCACCATTCTTTTCTGCATCTTCTCACGCGCCTGCGCAGATCCATCTTTGTCGGGACCAGAGCTTGCCGGTGAAGTCCCCTGCTTGTCGCTGGATGCATCTGCCGAGGTTGCTGGCTCATCATCCGCCTCCCTCTCCGCTACTAACTCAGCACTAACCGCTTGATTGGTTGCTGCTATATATAGAAGCAACTTCTCTTGTGGCTTAGGTGCGACAAGTGTTGGAGTGGAGGACAGGTATCTCTTCAAGTCCTGCAGCACAGCCTCCGCCTCCGGAGTCCATTTCATTGGACCTGCCTTTTTCAATATTTTGAAAAACGGCAGGGCGCGCTCAGCAGATCTAGAGATAAACCTGCTGAGAGCAGCTACGCAACCGGCAAGTCTTCGTACATCCTTGACGCGCTTTGGTGCTTCAATCTGCTCAATGGCCTTGATCTAGTCGGGATTGGCTTCGATTCCCCGCTGAGACACGAAGAACCCGAGAAGCTTGCCGGAGGGGACTCCAAACACACACTTCTCGGGGTTAAGCTTGAGGTTGATCTAGCGTAGATTTGCAAAGGTTTCGTCTAAATATTGAATCAGAGTCCCTTGTCCTTGCTCTTGACCACTATGTCATCCATGTAGGCTTCCACATTTCTGTGTATTTGTGGCTCAAAAGCGTCATGGACTACCCTTGCAAATGTTGAACCAGCATTCTTTAAACCGAAAGGCATCCGTACAAAGCAGTATGTGCCACATGGGGTGATGAATGCGGTCTTCTCCTCATCCTCTTCTGCCATGAAGATCTGATGGTATCCTAAGTATGCATCAAGAAATGAAAGCAAGTCACATCCGGCCGTGGAGTCAACAATCTGGTCGATGCGCGGCAAGGGAAATGGTTCTTTGGGACAAGCTTTATTGACATTGGTAAAGTCGATACAAAGCCTCCATTTTCTGTTTGCCTTGCGCACGACTACAGGATTGGCCAGCCACGTAGGATGGAGCACTCCTCTGACAAGGCCTGCTGCTTCCAACTTCTTGATTTCTTCTGCGATGAATTCTTGGCGCTCCACTGCCTGTTTTCTGACTTTCTGTTTGACGGGCCGCGCATGAGGACAGACGGCAAGATGGTGCTCAATTACTTTCCTGGGAACACCGGGGATGTCAGACGGTTGCCATGCAAACACGTCGACGTTCGCCCGCAGGAAAGCAACAAGCGCGCTTTCCTATTTAGGGTCGAGAGTGGCACTGATGGTGAAGGTACCACCAGTGCCGTCCTCCTTGGTGGACACCTTTTTAGTCTCTGGTGGATCTGCCATTGTCTTCTTACACTTGCCGGTGGAGCTTGATGGTGTGTCCTCGACGGTAGCACAGCACTCCGAAGAGGTGCGCTTGCTGGAGTGGGCATCAGAACTCTTGCTGGACTTGGTCTTCTTCTACCCCCCGGGAGCTTCAACGGCAAGTGACCTGCGGTCTATTGCGGCTGCTGCTTCCCGGTAGATCTTGTCGGCGCAGATAAGAGCATCCTTCTTGTCGCTAGGGACAGAGATGACACTTATCGGGCCTGGCATCTTCAGCATGTTGTATGCATAGTGAGAGGCTGCCATGAATTTGGCGAGTGCTGGACGGCCGACTATCCCATTGTATGGCAATGGAAAGTCGGCAACGTCAAAAGTGACCCTCTCAGTCCTGAAGTTCAACTCGCTGCCAAATGTCACCGGCAACGTGATCTTTCCCTTCGGCTTGCTCCTTCCTGGATTGATCCTTGGAATGTGCCGGTCTCTTCGAGCTCGTCATCAGGGATCTGGAGTTTCTGGAGTACCGCGGAGGAGATCAGGTTCAAGCCGGCCCCGCCGTCAACTAGCATCTTAGTGACCTTGAGGTTGTGGACAGTTGGTGAAACCAACATCGGCAAGCACCCGACTGCAGTTATGCGATCAGGGTGGTCCTCAATATCAAAGATGATAGGCGTGCTGGACCATTTCAGAGGCCTGCGTGACTCGACGGGTGGTTCTGCCGCATTTACTTCCCGCATCCACTGCTTGAGTTGGCGGTGTGAAGTATGCAGAGAAGCACCGCCGTCAACACACAGGACCTCTGTGGCTTTCTGGAACTCCTGCTCATCGGTCTCGTCATCATCTATATCTTCATCATCGTCGTCATCTTCATCCTTGTCGCGGCCGCGGGGAGGTCTGTCTCCTTGCCGCTGCTTGGCCTTGCCGCGGCGTCCTCCTCGGCCGGGGCGTTTCTTGCCGGCTCCTCCAGCACCTTCCTGGGCCTTCTCCTTGTTGCGTCGCTTGTATTCAGCCTTTTGCTGCTCGACAAGCTGCTCGACCTTCTTGCAGCTCTGGAGGTCATGGCCCTTGGTGCGGTGGATCTTGCAGTACTGCTTGTTGGTGCCGTCCTGCTTGTCGGCGATCGCCACAGCCTGGTAGTTGGTGCCCGCGGCAATCTCCTTGCCGGAGCTACCAGCTTTGGCTTTCTTGGCGCCACCGTTGTTGCCGGACTGCTCAACGACTAGCACATCTTTGCCTTTCTTCTTCCTGTTGTACCGCCGCAAGTTTTTCTTTGCCGGGGCAGCCTCCTCACTATCAGATCCTCCTGCTTCTGTATTCTCTCCGGGGAGTTTTCTCCCTTCCTCAGCACGTGCACACTTGTCGGCCAGGGCATATAGCTCACTGACGTCTCTGATCTTGCACATCGCCATCTCCTCCCGCATCCTGCGGTTTCGCACGTTTTGATGGAACGCGCTGATTACCGCGGCAGGGTGGACATCTAGGATGTTGTGCTGTACGCGGCTGAATCTCTGAATGTACTTGCGCAGGGGCTCTCCTTCCTTCTGGGCGAGCAGATGAAGGTCGCTCTCTTGGCCATGAGGCTTGTGGCCGCCTGTAAAGGCGCCGATAAACTGATGGCATAGGTCTGCCCAGGAGGATATGGAGTTGTCCGGCAAGTGCATGAGCCAGGATCTGACATTGGGCTTGAGCACCAGCGGGAAGTAGTTGGCAAGGATCTTGTTGTCCCGCCCCCCGGCAGCTTGGACCGCGATGGTGTAGATGCTGAGGAACTCCGACGGATGCGACTTGCCATCGTACTTCTCTGGTACGTCTGGCTTGAGATTCTTCGTGTTGGGCCACTGGACTTGCCGCAGCTCACAAGTGAACGCAGGGCAACCTACCGCGTACGGCAAGTCGCCTGGTTCCCCTGGTGCATGCATGTCGACAGAGGGCCCAGCGCGCGGGTCCGATTGACGCCGCGCTTCTCTTCGGCGCTCGATGCGAGTACGAGCGTCTTCTTGCTGTCGTTCGTGAAGAACTTGGCGCTGATCGCGACGAGCTCGTGGATCCGATGATGCGGTGGAGTCGCTGTCGAGGTGGATCCGGCGAGTCGGTGATCTTGGTCTTCGGGGTGGAGAGTGCATGGTGGTTGCACCCCCACCGGTTCCGTCGCCATCAGCTCGTGCCTGGCAGTCCTGCCGCGGAGTGTCGCTGTTGGCGAAGCCGATGAGACTCTGAATGGTGGCCCTCCATTCGTTGATCTTGTCTGCCGTTGGAGGGTAATCCAGGAGCAGTTGAGCTCGCGCCAAAGCTTCTGCTGGAGTGGTGGGCGGCAGTTGCGAACGGTGCGAGGAGCGGGATATGCTCGGACTTCTAACTATGTTAGAAGGAGCAGTATCCCATCCAGGCGACCGTGTCTCGCTCGTGCCAGCATGTTGGCGTGCACGCTGCTCTTGTGCACCCCGAGATCCACCAGCTCGATTTTGCGCTTCCTGAGATGGGCGCGGTGCATGTACGGACGCCGAGGTCTGCGCAGCCTTGTCCTTGGACCTGGCAGCACCGTGAGCTCCCTCGTCGACGCTCGTTCTTCCGCCGGCGTCTACCCCACCCCGTTTGCTCCGGTGGTGGTGGGATCGACGTGGACGGAACAGTTGCCCCCGAAGCCTTCTTCTTCGGTGGCATGTCGATGAAGAAGATGAAGATCTAGCTCGTGTGAACGCCGGATCAGGTTCACACAACCTCGACGCCCCCCTACCTGGCGCGCCAAAGATGTCGGGGAAGTTGATCCACGAACACCTATCGGACCGGCGGACCGAGCCCCTTTCGGTTCGGCGGGGGGCGGAGATCGCATGAAGAGCGGATCGAGGCGAAGCACACGAGCAGTTTACCCAGCTTCGGAGCTCTCCGGAGAGATAACACTCCTACTGCTGCATGTCTGAGTGTATTGAGTTCTTGCTCGGGAGCGCTGAGTGCTACAATACACACTAGCTGCTAACGAGACCGAGCGTGAGTGTTTTTCTGCCTTCGAACCCCCTTTTCTATGTTGCGCATGGGCCTCCTTTTATATGCTCAAGGGGTCACCGACAGGTGGGAACGTAGAAAAGGGTAAAAATGGAAAAGGAATTGCGGTTGGTACAACCACCTGTACAGTGTATCATACCTAACCCTGATGCCAAGGGACAAAGGCATTAAATGCCCGTCTGCGTCGCCCAAATAGTGCAAAAAGGGACCGTCAGGGACGCCACCGCTCGCCACGATGGCAATCTTGTCAGCGTCGCTTGCCACCGCGCACCGTTGGCTGCACAGCCTCTTGCCACGCGTGCCTGGAAAGGCCCCAGGGCGACACGTTGGTGGATGTGCTGGAGCGCGGGTACAGAGTGGTAGCTTGCCGCGGCAAGCGCCTTGTCGCGGTCGTTGTCTTGTCACGTCCGGAAGCTTGTCGCTCACCGGGCCTCGCCGGGACGCGTGGCGTGTCACAGCAAGTTCCTTGAGGTGCCTTGGTTGGCCTTCCCGGCAAGCTCCTCTTGCCGAGGCCTTGTCTCCTTGGCTTGAATACTTTGTTCTTGAATGGCTCCAAAGGAACCACGGAGGGCCTTGGCGGTCATCCGGCAAGCCTTGCTGCGGGGTGCTGCAACTGCCCGTGCACAAGTTCGGGATACTAGGGTACCCCTACTCTAGTACACCGACACCTGGGTCGGTCGCCCCATGGCCAAGGCTGGGGATTACCTACGCGCGGGCGGTCGGCAAGAAGGAACAATACCAAAATAATGGAAACACTACGACGATTGACAACGACAAAACAAACACGCCCCCACGGGGCCCCCACATAGTTGTCTTTTTGCGCAGGAAAAAGGGGGAGGGAGGAACAAATCAGGCGAAGCTTGCCAGGCGCCGGACCCGAGCTGCCTTCAGAGCTTAAGCAGACTCCCTCTCGTGCTTCACCAGGGTGCGACAGCGGGCGGACCCGCTGCCACCCTCCAAGCAGGCACGACAGCGTGGGGGCCGACCGCGGCCGCTGCTGGAAGAGTCGCTGCCCGAAGAGGAACCAGTGAAGCTCGAGGAATCTTGGGCACCACCAGCCGCGCACGCGCTAGCCTCTCCATCCCCGCCGGGGCTGGGTCCCCGACCGTGGCTGTGGTCTTCAGGGCAGCACCCAGCTCGTGTAAACGCCGGATCAGGTTCACACAACCTCGACGCCCCCCTACCTGGCGCGCCAAAGATGTCGGGGAAGCTGATCCACGAACACCTATCGGACCGGCGGACCGAGCCCCTTTCAGTTCGGCGGGGGGCGGAGATCGCATGAAGAGCGGATCGAGGCGAAGCCCACGAGCAGTTTACCTAGCTTCGGAGCTCTCCGGAGAGATAACACTCCTACTACTGCATGTCTGAGTGTATTGAGTTCTTGCTCGGGAGCGCTGAGTGCTACAATACACACTAGCTGCTAACGAGACCAAGCGTGAGTGTTTTTCTGCCTTCGAACCCCCTTTTCTATGTTGCGCATGGGCCTCCTTTTATATGCTCAAGGGGTCACCGACAGGTGGGAACGTAGAAAAGGGTAAAAATGGAAAAGGAATTGCGGTTGGTACAACCACCTGTACAGTGTATCATACCTAACCCTGATGCCAGGGGACAAAGGCATTAAATGCCCGTCTGCGTCGCCCAAATAGTGCAAAAAGGGACCGTCAGGGACGCCACCGCTCGCCACGATGGCAATCTTGTCAGCGTCGCTTGCCACCGCGCACTGTTGGCTGCACAGCCTCTTGCCACGCGTGCCTGGAAAGGCCCCAGGGCGACACGTTGGTGGATGTGCTGGAGCGCGGGTACAGAGTGGTAGCTTGCCGCGGCAAGCGCCTTGTCGCGGTCGTTGTCTTGTCATGTCCGGAAGCTTGTCGCTCACCGGGCCTCGCCGGGACGCGTGGCGCGTCACAGCAAGTTCCTTGAGGTGCCTTGGTTGGCCTTCCCGGCAAGCTCCTCTTGCCGAGGCCTTGTCTCCTTGGCTTGAATACTTTGTTCTTGAATGGCTCCAAAGGAACCACGGAGGGCCTTGGCGGTCATCCGGCAAGCCTTGCTGCGGTGTGCTGCAACTGCCCGTGCACAAGTTCGGGATACTAGGGTACCCCTACTCTAGTACACCGACACCTGGGTCGGTCGCCCCATGGCCAAGGCTGGGGATTACCTACGCGCGGGCGGTCGGCAAGAAGGAACAATACCAAAATAATGGAAACACTACGACGATTGACAACAACAAAACAAACACGCCCCCACGGGGCCCCCACATAGTTGTCTTTTTGCGCAGGAAAAAGGGGGAGGGAGGAACAAATCAGGCGAAGCTTGCCAGGCGCCAGACCCGAGCTACCTTCGGAGCTTAAGCAGACTCCCTCTCGTGCTTCACCAGGGTGCGACAGCGGGCGGACCCGCTGCCACCCTCCAAGCAGGCACGACAGCGTGGGAGCCGACCGCGGCCGCTGCTGGAAGAGTCGCTGCCCGAAGAGGAACCAGTGAAGCTCGAGGAATCTTGGGCACCACCAGCCGCGCACGCGCTAGCCTCTCCATCCCCGCCGGGGCTGGGTCCCCGACCGTGGCTGTGGTCTTCAGGGCAGCACCCAGCTCGTGTGAACGCCGGATCAGGTTCACACAACCTCGACGCCCCCCTACCTGGCGCGCCAAAGATGTCGGGGAAGCTGATCCACGAACACCTATCGGACCGGCGGACCGAGCCCCTTTCGGTTCGGCGGGGGGCGGAGATCGCATGAAGAGCGGATCGAGGCGAAGCACACGAGCAGTTTACCCAGCTTCGGAGCTCTCCGGAGAGATAACACTCCTACTGCTGCATGTCTGAGTGTATTGAGTTCTTGCTCGGGAGCGCTGAGTGCTACAATACACACTAGCTGCTAACGAGACCGAGCGTGAGTGTTTTTCTGCCTTCGAACCCCCTTTTCTATGTTGCGTATGGGCCTCCTTTTATATGCTCAAGGGTCACCGACAGGTGGGAACGTAGAAAAGGGTAAAAATGGAAAAGGAATTGCGGTTGGTACAACCACCTGTACAGTGTATCGTACCTAACCCTGATGCCAGGGGACAAAGGCATTAAATGCCCGTCTGCGTTGCCCAAATAGTGCAAAAAGGGACCGTCAGGGACGCCACCGCTCGCCACGATGGCAATCTTGTCAGCGTCGCTTGCCACCGCGCACCGTTGGCTGCACAGCCTCTTGCCACGCGTGCCTGGAAAGGCCCCAGGGCGACACGTTGGTGGATGTGCTGGAGCGCGGGTACAGAGTGGTAGCTTGCCGCGGCAAGCGCCTTGTCGCGGTCGTTGTCTTGTCATGTCCGGAAGCTTGTCGCTCACCGGGCCTCGCCGGGACGCGTGGCGCGTCACAGCAAGTTCCTTGAGGTGCCTTGGTTGGCCTTCCCGGCAAGCTCCTCTTGCCGAGGCCTTGTCTCCTTGGCTTGAATACTTTGTTCTTGAATGGCTCCAAAGGAACCACGGAGGGCCTTGGCGGTCATCCGGCAAGCCTTGCTGCGGTGTGCTGCAACTGCCCGTGCACAAGTTCGGGATACTAGGGTACCCCTACTCTAGTACACCGACACCTGGGTCGGTCGCCCCATGGCCAAGGCTGGGGATTACCTACGCGCGGGCGGTCGGCAAGAAGGAACAATACCAAAATAATGGAAACACTACGACGATTGACAACAACAAAACAAACACGCCCCCACGGGGCCCCCACATAGTTGTCTTTTTGCGCAGGAAAAAGGGGGAGGGAGGAACAAATCAGGCGAAGCTTGCCAGGCGCCGGACCCGAGCTGCCTTCGGAGCTTAAGCAGACTCCCTCTCGTGCTTCACCAGGGTGCGACAGCGGGCGGACCCGCTGCCACCCTCCAAGCAGGCACGACAGCGTGGGAGCCGACCGCGGCCGCTGCTGGAAGAGTCGCTGCCCGAAGAGGAACCAGTGAAGCTCGAGGAATCTTGGGCACCACCAGCCGCGCACGCGCTAGCCTCTCCATCCCCGCCGGGGCTGGGTCCCCGACCGTGGATGTGGTCTTCAGGGCAGCACCCAGCTCGTGTGAACGCCGGATCAGGTTCACACAACCTCGACGCCCCCCTACCTGGCGCGCCAAAGATGTCGGGGAAGCTGATCCACGAACACCTGTCGGACCGGCGGACCGAGCCCCTTTCGGTTCGGCGGGGGGCGGAGATCGCATGAAGAGCGGATCGAGGCGAAGCACACGAGCAGTTTACCCAGCTTCGGAGCTCTCCGGAGAGATAACACTCCTACTGCTGCATGTCTGAGTGTATTGAGTTCTTGCTCGGGAGCGCTGAGTGCTACAATACACACTAGCTGCTAACGAGACCGAGCGTGAGTGTTTTTCTGCCTTCGAACCCCCTTTTCTATGTTGCGTATGGGCCTCCTTTTATATGCTCAAGGGGTCACCGACAGGTGGGAACGTAGAAAAGGGTAAAAATGGAAAAGGAATTGCGGTTGGCACAACCACCTGTACAGTGTATCATACCTAACCCTGATGCCAGGGGACAAAGGCATTAAATGCCCGTCTGCGTTGCCCAAATAGTGCAAAAAGGGACCGTCAGGGACGCCACCGCTCGCCACGATGGCAATCTTGTCAGCGTCGCTTGCCACCGCGCACCGTTGGCTGCACAGCCTCTTGCCACGCGTGCCTGGAAAGGCCCCAGGGCGACACGTTGGTGGATGTGCTGGAGCGCGGGTACAGAGTGGTAGCTTGCCGCGGCAAGCGCCTTGTCGTGGTCGTTGTCTTGTCATGTCCGGAAGCTTGTCGCTCACCGGGCCTCGCCGGGACGCGTGGCGCGTCACAGCAAGTTCCTTGAGGTGCCTTGGTTGGCCTTCCCGGCAAGCTCCTCTTGCCGAGGCCTTGTCTCCTTGGCTTGAATACTTTGTTCTTGAATGGCTCCAAAGGAACCACGGAGGGCCTTGGCGGTCATCCGGCAAGCCTTGCTGCGGGGTGCTGCAACTGCCCGTGCACAAGTTCGGGATACTAGGGTACCCCTACTCTAGTACACCGACACCTGGGTCGGTCGCCCCATGGCCAAGGCTGGGGATTACCTACGCGCGGGCGGTCGGCAAGAAGGAACAATACCAAAATAATGGAAACACTACCACGATTGACAACGACAAAACAAACACGCCCCCACGGGGCCCCCACATAGTTGTCTTTTTGCGCAGGAAAAAGGGGGAGGGAGGAACAAATCAGGCGAAGCTTGCCAGGCGCCGGACCCGAGCTGCCTTCGGAGCTTAAGCAGACTCCCTCTCGTGCTTCACCAGGGTGCGACAGCGGGCGGACCCGCTGCCACCCTCCAAGCAGGCACGACAGCGTGGGGGCCGACCGCAGCCGCTGCTGGAAGAGTCGCTGCCCGAAGAGGAACCAGTGAAGCTCGAGGAATCTTGGGCACCACCAGCCGCGCACGCGCTAGCCTCTCCATCCCCGCCGGGGCTGGGTCCCCGATCGTGGCTGTGGTCTTCAGGGCAGCACCCAGCTCGTGTGAACGCCGGATCAGGTTCACACAACCTCGACGCCCCCCTACCTGGCGCGCCAAAGATGTCGGGGAAGCTGATCCACGAACACCTATCGGACCGGCGGACCGAGCCCCTTTCGGTTCGGCGGGGGGCGGAGATCGCATGAACAGCGGATCGAGGCGAAGCACACGAGCAGTTTACCCAGCTTCGGAGCTCTCCGGAGAGATAACACTCCTACTGCTGCATGTCTGAGTGTATTGAGTTCTTGCTCGGGAGCGCTGAGTGCTACAATACACACTAGCTGCTAACGAGACCGAGCGTGAGTGTTTTTCTGCCTTCGAACCCCCTTTTCTATGTGGCGCATGGGCCTCCTTTTATATGCTCAAGGGGTCACCGACAGATGGGAACGTAGAAAAGGGTAAAAATGGAAAAGGAATTGCGGTTGGTACAACCACCTGTACAGTGTATCATACCTAACCCTGATGCCAGGGGACAAAGGCATTAAATGCCCGTCTGCATCGCCCAAATAGTGCAAAAAGGGACCGTCAGGGACGCCACCGCTCGCCACGATGGCAATCTTGTCAGCGTCGCTTGCCACCGCGCACCGTTGGCTGCACAGCCTCTTGCCACGCGTGCCTGGAAAGGCCCCAGGGTGACACGTTGGTGGATGTGCTGGAGCGCGGGTACAGAGTGGTAGCTTGCCGCGGCAAGCGCCTTGTCGCGGTCGTTGTCTTGTCATGTCCGGAAGCTTGTCGCTCACCGGGCCTCGCCGGGACGCGTTGCGCGTCACAGCAAGTTCCTTGAGGTGCCTTGGTTGGCCTTCCCGGCAAGCTCCTCTTGCCGAGGCCTTGTCTCCTTGGCTTGAATACTTTGTTCTTGAATGGCTCCAAAGGAACCACGGAGGGCCTTGGCGGTCATCCGGCAAGCCTTGCTGCGGGGTGCTGCAACTGCCCGTGCACAAGTTCGGGATACTAGGGTACCCCTACTCTAGTACACCGACACCTGGGTCGGTCGCCCCATGGCCAAGGCTGGGGATTACCTACGCGCGGGCGGTCGGCAAGAAGGAACAATACCAAAATAATGGAAACACTACGACGATTGACAACGACAAAACAAACACGCCCCCACGGGGCCCCCACATAGTTGTCTTTTTGCGCAGGAAAAAGGGGGAGGGAGGAACAAATCAGGCGAAGCTTGCCAGGCGCCGGACCCGAGCTGCCTTCGGAGCTTAAGCAGACTCCCTCTCGTGCTTCACCAAGGTGCGACAGCGGGCGGACCCGCTGCCACCCTCCAAGCAGGCACGACAGCGTGGGGGCCGACCGCGGCCGCTGCTGGAAGAGTCGCTGCCCGAAGAGGAACCAGTGAAGCTCGAGGAATCTTGGGCACCACCAGCCGCGCACGCGCTAGCCTCTCCATCCCCGCCGGGGCTGGGTCCCCGGCCGTGGCTGTGGTCTTCAGGGCAGCACCCAGCGCGGCAACCATCTTCCCCAAACACCCTCACGTAGAGGGTGGCATCGCCATCGAACTTGAAGTGCAGGGTGCACCGACGGCTCAGGCCACACGCGCAGGCAAACGTCTGCCAACCGCGGGTCAGGGCCAGGCTCCCGGCCGCAAAGACCTCAAGCGAAGCCCACGAGGCCCGGCTGCAGCAGCCGTCCGCCTGGAGGCAGAGGCCGCCCGGGGCGCCAGCCGGGAGCTCGCCTAGGAGGAAGCAAGGGAGCTGAAGTCGGGCGCTGGCCGGCTCCGCTGCCCACACAACTAACTCCGGCAGCACCTCCCCAGCACGAGAGCGCGGCCTCGGGGGTCGCACGGCCGAAACACACCCCCCGGCCATGGTCGGCCATTCGTCGCCACGCGGGAAGTCACCTCCGCGGCCACGGGGAACCGCAGTGGAGGCCACGGGGTGCTTGCGAGGGCGGCCGCGACCGTGCTTGGGCGGGGGAGAGGCAGGCTCGGCCTGGCGAGCCTTTCCCTTCTCTGCGACCGAGAACCTCCTTGGCGGGGCCATAAGGAAGAAGGAAAGTCAAGAAGGGATGAACTGGAAGGGCACTCGGTGTGCCGTACTTAAAGCCAGAGGAGGCCAACCGTCGGCCTCCGAGGCCGCAGGTAATCATGACTCGCTTCGCATGCAGGGACTTGTCAAATCCGTACAGTTGCCGAGGCGTCATGGGGAAGTGGAGACACCCACGTCCAATCAACCGCCACGCGGCGCCCAAGGCCGCAGGCTGTTAGGGCCCGCGACACTTCGCACTTGCCCTTTCGCCTCTCTGCCCGGCCAAGTCCGGGCGCACCTTGGGCCCGGGGGCTACTGTCGGCGTTCAGGGAACGGGGGTCCCCAGACTTGCCTGCCTGCGGCCTGCGGCGTGGCTCAAAGGGGGCCCAGCATGGCCCATCTTCATCAACACAAGCTCAAGACCCTCGCAAGGGGCCAAGCCTCGCGGGGCGGACGACAAGGAACTTCCTCAGGGACGGTCTCATCAGGCTGGCTCGCGAGGAGGCGGAGAGTTCAAGGCGGGGTACCTCGCGAGGTGCCCATGACGCAAGCCATGACGACCAAGGGCGCCAGCCGGGCGCCAGCCTGCGCAGTGTCCTTCTTTCCTCTTTGGTGCAAGGGTAGCAAGCACGGGCGAGGGAATCAAGCAAAGGCATCCATTTGGGTGCAACAAGACCAACACCAGTCCAACGGCAGGATGGAGGTCACCATGGAGCCCAAGCCGGCGTCACCACCAGAGCCTTTGACACGCGAGGACCAACTTTAGTCAGGATAAGTGTACTAGATGTTCCCCTTCAAAATGGCTAATTGTTGGCGCCCTTCCCGCTCAATATTTGGGAAGAGGCCCGGGGCCTTTGCCTATAAATAGGACTAGCCACCCACAGGGTAGAGGCATCTGATAGGAATCAGGAGATAGGATAGGCATCCAGAATCAACCCCTCCAAAGGGACAACACCACCACAAGAACAGGCCCTTGCGAGGTTGTTCTTCCCTGTATTGTTCATCATAAGCCCAAGAGGCAATCCACCGCACCACACACTGGAGTAGGGTATTACACCACAATGGTGGCCTGAACCAGTATAAATCTTGTGTCCCTTGTGTTGTTCCTCTCGTAGTTTAGATCCTAGCGATTCAGTGAGGAACAAGTAGGTAGAAGGCGAAACCTCCGTGCGCACCCCAGTGTTCGAACCTCAAGGGTCTGTCGGAACCCTAAATCCGACAGGGCGAAACCCGCACCTCCGCCATGTCTGGGCGTCTCCGGCGGCTAAACGCCAGCGAGTCAGCGTGGTTTGACCAGGTGTTTGACTCCCCCTGGGTCACTGACATGTGGGCCCTGCCATCTGGTCAAACCTAGATTAGTATTAAGCTAATCCTAATTAATTTAGTTAATTAACAAAGAGACTGACCAGTGGGTCCAACTGGTCAGGTTTGACCTGGACGCCCCTATTGACCTACTGACGCAGTAACTCAGTTTTCTGGATTTATTCTTATTCAAGAAATTCCAAACAATAGTGTAAACTTCAAAAATTCATAGAAAATAATCTGTAACTTCAAATGCAAAGTGTTATATATGAAAAATGATCAGAAAAATCCAATATATCCATCTGTATTGGTTTCATGCAAGTTTAAACAAGTTAACTTGCTGTTTAGTGCAGAACATGATAAAGCACTGTTTAAGATCATATATGAGTTTGGAATTTGAATCTTTTGTTCAAAATGGCTCAAACTCATCTGGTCACAGTTGCATTAGCCCAACACACTGATTTTGCCATGTCTCATGCATGCATCATATTGTTGCACATTGTTTGGTATTGATTGTATATCGGTGCTCTCTACGGTAGGTTCTGTCCCAGAAGAATACCGTGTCGGATTTCGGGTTCCGGCAGACCCTTGAGATTCGAACTCTAGGGTGCGCGCGAAGATCTCTCCTCTACCAACCTACGTCCCAACGCCTCGCTAAGGATCTAAGCTAGCAAGATGAAAAATACAAGGGACACGGGGTTTATACTGGTTCAGGCCACCATTGTGGTGTAATACCCTACTCCAGTGTGTGGTGTGGTGGATTGCCTCAGGGGCTGATGATGAACAATACAGGAGGAAGAACTTCCTCGTGAGGGGAGGAGTTCTTGTGGTGATGTGGTTCTGTCTAAGGTTTGATTGCTCTCTCTCTCTCTCTCTCTCTCTCTCCTCTTTTTTCTCTTCCTCTCTCTCTTTGAGAATGGCTAGTCCTATTTATAGAGGCCTTGGTCCTCTCCCCAAATATTTGAACGGGAAGGGCGCCAACAATGGCCATTTTGAAGGGGAACATCTAGTACAAGTTATCCTGACTAAAGTTGGTCTTCGACCGCCAAAGGCCCTGACGATGACACCATCTTGGGCTCCACGGCGACCTCCATCCTGCCGCTCTACTGGTCTTGGTCTTGTTGCACCGAAACGGTAACCTTTGCCTGATGCCTTGGTCTATGCTTGCTCCCTTTGCACCAAAGAGGAAACAAGGACACTTCATAGGCCGGTGCCCGCCTGGCGCTCGCCTGGTCTTGGTCGTCATGGCTTGCATCATGAGCACCTCGCGAGGTACCGTTGCCTTGATCTCTCCGCCTCCTCGTGAGCCGGCCTTGTGAGGCCGCTCCTAAGGAAGCTTCCTGTCATCCGCCTCGCGAGGCTTGTCCCCTTGCGAGGGTCTTGAGCTTGAGTCGATGAAGATGGGCCGCACTGGGCCACTACTTGAGCCACGCCGCAGGCTGCAGGTAGGCAAGTCTGGGGACCCCCGTTCCTAGAACACCGATAGTAGCACCCGAGCCCAAGGCGCGCACGGACTTGGCTTAGTAGAGAAGTGAAGGGGCAGGTGCGAAGCGCCGCGGGCCCCAACAGCCTGCGGCCTTGGGCACCGCGTGGCGGTCGATTGGACATGGGCGTCTCTGCTTCCCCATGCTGCCTCGGCAACTGTTCGACATGACAAGTCCCTGCATGCAAAATGAGTCATGATTACCTGCGATCATGGAGGCCGACGGTTGGCCTCCTCTGGCTATAAAGGCGGGAGAGCGCTAGCTCCGCCGAACATCTTCTGCCCTGCTTGCTTCTTTCTCCCCATCCCAGTTGCTCGCCCTCTTCTATGGCACCGTCGAAGAGGTTCTCGGCCGCGGAGAAGGGGAAGGCTCATTGGGAAGGGCCTGACTCTTCCCCGCCCAAGCGCGGCCAAGGTCGTCCCCGCAAGCATCGTGCGTCTCCTGCAGCGGCTCCCCGCGGTCGTGGCTGCGATCTCCCGTGCGGTGATGCATGCCTGGTGGGTGAGGGAAGGCGTGCCGCGGCCATGCAGCCTCCCAGGCCGCGCCTCCACTCGGCAGAGGCGCTGCCGGAGTTCGTCGTGTGGTCAGTGGACCCAACCGGCAGTTGGCTCCAGCTTCCTCGCTTTTTTGCAGGTGAACTCCCGGCCGGCGCTCCTGGCGGCATCTGGCTTCAAGTAGACGGTTGCTGCAGCAGGGCTTCCTGGGCTTTACTAGAGATCTCCGTCGTCGGGAATGTGGCCCAGACCCGCGGTTGGCAAACGTTTGCCCGCGCGCGTGGCCTGAGCCGGTGGTGCACCCTTCATTTCAAGTTTGACGGTGCCGCCACCCTCTATGTGAGGGTGTTTGGTGAGGACGGCCGTCGCGTCGGGTGTTGTCCCGAAGATGATGATGGCGGTCGGGCGCCCAGCCTCAGTGATGGTCGGGTGAAGATGAAGGCGGGCGCTCGGCCGGCGGCGCTCGCAGCTCGCCAAGCCTCGGCGGCTCCCCTTCGGATGACAACTCCTCCAGCGGTGGCCGCGACCAGCCGTCGCGCTCGCCTTTAGGGAGGTAGCAGGTCAGCCCACAGTCGCGCCTCAGTGAAGCGTGAGGAGGGGTCTGACTGAGCTCCGGAGGCAGTTCGAGCCCTCGCCACGAGTCGGTGCTGAGAAAGCCGTGTCTATTTTGTTTTTCTCCCTTCCCTGCGCAAAGAGAGAGTAGTGTAGGGCCCCGCAGGGGCGTGATAGACTGTTGTCGTTAATTACTAAGCTATTTTCGCTATTCATGTGCTCTTTTTTGGTGCCGCGGGCTTGCGTGTAGGAATTACTTAGCTTGGGGGACTTGCCGCAATTTTTACCTCTCGAGGCTGAGGCCTTGTTGCGCGCTTCGTAGCCTGCAAGAATTAGTCAGGAGAAGTAACTTCCAGTCTCGGTCGTGAGGGAAGCCGTCTTAGGCCCCATGTTCGTGTCGCGATGCCTGTGGGGCACGGACCGGGAGGAGTGCTCCCACAGAGGACTTGGATAGGAAAGCCTCTCAAGACTGGGTCAAGAAACACTCGCGAGGGCACCCGCGTAGCACCCTCGCGAGACTTGCGAGAGAGAAAACGAGTCAAATAAGCGACAAAGACAAAGATAATCGTAGGTTGGGGAGGGCAACGACACTAAAAGCACCTTCCAATAAAACTACAAATAGGGGCGAACAAGCCAACTTCAGAAAGCAAATGAAAAAGCCGCGTCCGGCACCTAATCTAGTCTTCGACGCCTTCTCACCAGCGCGGAGCTAAGTGCTGCCACTGGGCGTGGGTGGGAGCCCCCGAGGCCCAGGGGCGGCACTCCGGAGACTCCAGGGCATGTACAGCCCCAACTCATTATTACGTGAGAGTGTCACGAGCGGCAAGCTTCACAGGTGTTGGCCTTCTTCACAGGCACCGGACATTTTCTTGAGGGGGGCGAGCTTCACAGGCACCGGGCCTTTCCCAAAGTAACAAGCTTCATAGGCATTGGCCTTCTTCACAGGCTCCGGGCCTTTCCCGCAGGCACTGGGCCTCGCTTCAAGGGTAGAACCTCTGGAGGTGCTGAATGTTCCACGCGTTCAGGATGGTCACCCCCTCCTGGATCTCCAAGCGTGCGGAGCTGGGCCTGGAAACATGAAAAACCTTGAACGGGCCCTCCCACATAGGAGAGAGCTTGTGTAGCCCTTCCCTGGAGAGCACCCGCCTGTGCACAAGGTCCCCTACCTCGAGAGTCCTGGGGTAGATGTTGCGGCAGTGGTACCGTCGCAGCGCCTGCTGGTATCTTGCCGCCCGCAGCGCGGCCTCCCGACGGCATTCCTCCCCCAGCACGAGATCTGACCCCCGCGTGGCGTCCTTCTGCATTTTGTCGAATGCCAGGACCCGCATGGAGAGATGCTTGACCTCGTGAAAGAGAACAACCTCCGCTCCGTAGACGAGGAAGAATGGGGTTTCGCCAGTCGACTTGGTTGCGGTCATGCGGATGGACCACAGCACACACTGGAGTTCGTTGTACCAGCCCCTGCCACAGGCCTCTAGCTTATTCTTGAAGGTCCTGGTCTTGAGGCCCTTCAGGACCTCCGTGTTGGCTCGTTCAGCCTGGCCGTTGCTCCGAGGGTGCACCACTGAAGCGTAGCATATCTGCGTTCCAAGATTAGCACAGTATGTTTTGAAGAGATTGCAGGTAAATTGCGAACAGTTGTCGGTGATGATGCGGTTAGGTACTCCGAATCGGCTCACGAGGCCTCTGATCAACTTGACCACGGAGCCTGCCGGGATGGTACGGACAGCTTCCACCTCAGCCCACTTGGTGAACTTATCGACGGCAATGTAGAGGTAGCGATAGCCCCCTGGCGACCGAGGAAACGGGCCCAAGATGTCCAGCCCCAAAATTGCAAACAGCCACTTGATCTACAAGACATTTTTGCAAAGATTTTAGATTAAGTTCATGATAATTAAGTTCATCTAATCAAATTATTTAATGAACTCCCACTCAGATTAGACATCCCTCTAGTCATCTAAGTGTTACATGATCCGAGTCGACTAGGCCGTGTCCGATCATCACGTGAGACGGACTAGTCATCATCGGTGAACATCTCCATGTTGATCGTATCTTCCGTACGACTCATGTTCGACCTTTCGGTCTCTTGTGTTACGAGGCCATGTCTGTACATGCTAGGCTCATCAAGTCAACCTAAGTGTTTTCCATGTGTAAATCTGTCTTACATCCGTTGTATGTGAACGTTAGAATCTATCACACCCGATCATCACGTGGTGCTTCGACACAACGAACTGTCGCAACGGCGCACAGTTAGGGGGAACACTTTCTTGAAATTATTATGAGGGATCATCTTATTTACTACCGTCGTTCTAAGTAAACAAGATGCAAAAACATGATAAACATCACATGCAATCAAATAGTAGTGACATGATATGGCCAATATCATATAGCTCCTTTGATCTCCATCTTCGGGGCTCCATGATCATCTTCGTCACCGGCATGACACCATGATCTCCATCGTCATGATCTCCATCATTGTGTCTCCATGAAGTTGCTTCCCAACTATTACTTCTACTACTATAGCTAATGGTTTAGCAATAAAGTAAAGTAATTACATTGCATTAAATCATTGACACGCAGGTCATACAATAATTAAGACAACTCCTATGGCTCCTACCGGTTGTCATACTCATCGACATGCAAGTCGTGATTCCTATTACAAGAACATGATCTCATACATCACAATATATCATTCATCATTCATCACAACTTTTGGCCATATCACATCACAAAGCAATTGCTGCAAAAACAAGTTAGACGTCCTCTAATTGTTGTTGCATCTTTTATGTGGTTGTGATAGGGTTCTAGCAAGAATGTTTTCTTACCTACGAAAAAGCCATAACGTGATTTGTCAACTTCTATTTACCCTTCATAAGGACCCTTTTCATCGAATCCGCTCCAACTAAAGTGGGAGAGACAGACACCCGCTAGCCACCTTATACAACTAGTGCATGTCAGTCGGTGGAACCTGTCTCACGTAAGCGTATGTGTAAGGTCGGTCCGGGCTGCTTCATCCCACAATACCGCTGAAGCAAAATAAGACTAGTAGTGGCAAGAAAGTTGACTACTTCTACACCCACAACAGATTTGTGTTCTACTCGTTCAAAGAGAACTACGCATAGACCTAACTCATGATGCCACTGTTGGGGAACATTGCAGAAAACAAAAAATTTCCTACGGTTTCACCAAGATCAATCTATGAGTTCATCTAGCAACAAGAGAGAGGAGTGCATCTACATACCCTTGTAGACCGAGCAGAATCGTTCAAGAGAACGGGGTTGAGGGAGTCGTACTCGTCGTGATCCAAATCACCGGAGATCCTAGCGCCGAACGAACGGCACCTCCGCGTTCAACACACGTACGGTCAGCGTGACATCTCCTCCTTCTTGATCCAGCAAGGGGAAAGGAGAGGTTGATGAAGATCCAGCAGCACGACAGCGTGGTGGTGGATGCAGTAGGGATCCCGGCAGGGCTTCGCCAAGCGTCTACGGGAGGGAGAGGTGTAGCAAGGGGGAAGGGAGGCGCCAAGTGCAAGGGTGCGGCTGCCCTCCCTCCCCCCTCTATATATAGGGTCCCCAGGGGGGCGCCGGCCCTAGGAAATGGGATCTCCTAGGGGGGCGGCGGCCAAGGGGGTGCCTTGCCCCCCAAGGCAAGTGGAGGCGCCCCCTCCCCTAGGGTTCCCAACCCTAGGCGCAGGGGGGCCCAAGGGGGGGCGCAGCAGCCCACCAGGGGCTGGTTCCCCTCCCACTTCAGCCCATGGGGCCCTCCGGGATAGGTGGCCCCACCCAGTGGACCACCGGGACCCTTCTTGTGGTCCTGGTACAATACCGGTGACCCCCGAAACTTTCCCGATGGCCGAAACTCGACTTCCCATATAATTTTCTTTACCTCTGGACCATTCCGGAACTCCTCGTGACGTCCGGGATCTCATCCGGGACTCCGAACAACTTTCGGTTTGCTGCATACAGATATCTCTACAACCCTAGTGTCACTGAACCTTAAGTGTGTAGACCCTACGGGTTCGGGAGACACGTAGACATGACCGAGACGGCTCTCCGGTCAATAACCATCATCGGTATATGGATACCCATGTTGTCTCCCACATGCTCCTCGATGATCTCATCGGATGAACCACGATGTCGAGGATTCAAGCAACCCCGTATACAATTCCCTTTGTCAATCGAATTGTTACTTGCCCGAGATTCGATCGTCGGTATCCCAATACCTCGTTCAATATCGTTACTGGCAAGTCACTTTACTCGTACCGTAATGCATGATCCCGTGACCAGACACTTGGTCACTTTGAGCTCATTATTATGATGCATTACCGAGTGGGCCCAGAGATACCTCTCAATCATACGTAGTGACAAATCCCAGTCTCGATCCGTGTCAACCCAACAGACACTTTCGGAGATACCCGTAGTATACCTTTATAGTCACCCAGTTACGTTGTGACGTTTGGTACACCCAAAGCACTCCTACGGTGTCCGGGAGTTACACGATCTCATGGTCAAAGGAAAAGATACTTGACATTGGAAAAGCTCTAGCAAACGAACTACACGATCTTGTGCTATGCTTAGGATTGGGTCTTGTCCATCACATCATTCTCCTAATGATGTGATCCCGTTATCAATGACATCCAATGTCCATAGTCAGGAAACCATGACTATCTGTTGATCAACGGGCTAGTCAACTAGAGGCTCACTAGGGACATATTATGGTTTATGTATTCACACATGTATTACGAATTCCGGATAACACAATTATAGCACGAATAAAAGACAATTATCATGAACAAGGAAATATAATAATAATCCTTTTATTATTGCCTCTAGGGCATATTTCCAACAGTCTCCCACTTGCACTAGAGTCAATAATCTAGTTACATTGTGATGAATCGAACACCCATAGAGTTCTGGTGTTGATCATGTTTTGCTCGCGGAAGAGGTTTAGTCAACGGATCTGCGACATTCAGATCCGTATGTACTTTGCAAATATCTATGTCTCCATCTTGAACATTTTCACGGATGGAGTTGAAATGACACTTGATGTGCCTGGTCTTCTTGTGAAACCTGGGCTCCTTGGCAAGGGCAATAGCTCCAGTGTTGTCACAGAAGAGAGTGATCGGCCCCGACGCATTGGGTATGACTCCTAGGTCGGTGATGAACTCCTTCATCCATATTGCTTCATGAGCTGCCTCCGAGCCTGCCATGTACTCCGCTTCACATGTAGATCCCACCACGACGCTCTGCTTGCAACTGCACCAGCTTACTGCTCCACGATTCAACATATACACGTATCCGGTTTGTGACTTAGAGTCATCCATATCTGTGTCGAAGCTAGCATCGACGTAACCCTTTACGACGAGCTCTTCGTCACCTCCATAAATGAGAAACATGTCCTTTGTCCTTTTCAGGTACTTCAGGATATTCTTGACCGTTGTCCAGTGTTCCTTGCCGGGATTACTTTGGTACCTTCCTACCAAACTTACGGCAAGGTTTACATCAGGTCTGGTACACAGCATGGCATACATAATAGATCCTATGGCTGAGGCATAGGGGATGACACTCATCTCTTCTTTATCTTCTGCCGTGGTCGGGCATTGAGCCGAGCTCAATCTCACACCTTGCAATACAGGCAAGAACCCTTTCTTGGACTGATCCATATTGAACTTCTTCAATATCTTATCAAGGTATGTGCTTTGTGAAAGACCTATGAGGCGTCTTGATCTATCCCTATAGATCTTGATGCCTAATATGTAAGCAGCTTCTCCAAGGTCCTTCATTGAAAAACACTTATTCAAGTAGGCCTTAATGTTGTCCAAAAGTTCTATATCATTTCCCATCAAAAGTATGTCATCTACATATAATATGAGAAATGCTACAGAGCTCCCACTCACTTTCTTGTAAACGCAGGCTTCTCCATAAGTCTGCATAAACCCAAACGCTTTGATCATCTCATCAAAGCGAATGTTCCAACTCCGAGATGCTTGCACCAGCCCATAAATGGATCGCTGGAGCTTGCATACCTTGTTAGCATTCTTAGGGATCGACAAAACCTTCCGGCTGCATCATATACAGTTCTTCCTTAAGATAGCCGTTAAGGAATGCCGTTTTGACGTCCATCTGCCATATCTCATAATCATAGTATGCGGCAATTGCTAACATGATTCGGACGGACTTCAGCTTCGCTACGGGAGAGAAAGTCTCATCGTAGTCAACCCCTTGAACTTGCCGATAACCCTTAGCGACAAGTCGAGCTTTATAGATGGTAACATTACCATCCGCGTCCGTCTTCTTCTTAAAGATCCATTTGTTTTCTATCGCTCGCCGATCATCGGGCAAGTCTGTCAAAGTCCATACTTTGTTTTCATACATGGATTCTATCTCGGATTGCATGGCTTCAAGCCATTTGTTGGAATCTGGGCCCGCCATCGCTTCTTCATAGTTCGAAGGTTCACCGTTGTCTAACAACATGATTTCCAGGACAGGGTTGCCATACCACTCTGGTGTGGAACGTGTCCTTGTGGACCTACGAAGTTCAGTAGCAACTTGATCCGAAGTACCTTGATCATCATCATTGATTTCCTCTCCAGTCGGTGTAGGCACCACAGGAACATTTTCCTGAGCTGCACTACTTTCCGGTTCAAGAGGTAGTACTTCATCAAGTTCTACTTTCCTCCCACTTACTCCTTTCGAGAGAAACTCTTTTTCCAGAAAGGATCCGTTCTTGGCAACAAAGATCTTGCCTTCGATCTAAGGTAGAAGGTATACCCAATGGTTTCCTTAGGGTATCCTATGACGACGCATTTTTCCGACTTGGGTTCGAGCTTTTCAGGTTGAAGTTTCTTGACATAAGCATCGCATCCCCAAACTTTTAGAAACAACAGCTTAGGTTTCTTCCCAAAACATAATTCATACGGTGTCGTCTCAACATATTTAGACGAAGCCCTATTTAAAGTGAATGCAGCTGTCTCTAGAGCGTATCCCCAAAATGATAGCGGTAAATCGGTAAGAGACATCATAGATCGCACCATATCCAATAGAGTGCGATTACGACGTTCAGACACACTGTTACGCTGAGGTGTTCCAGGCGGCGTGAGTTGTGAAACGATTCCATATTTTCTTAAGTGCATACCAAATTCATGACTTAAATATTCTCCTCCACGATCTGATCGCAAGAACTTTATCTTTCGGTCACGTTGATTCTCTACTTCATTCTGAAATTCCTTGAACTTTTCAAAGGTGTCAGACTTGTGTTTTATCAAGTAGACATACCCATATCTACGTAAGTCATCAGTGAGAGTGAGAACATAACGATATCCTCCGCGAGCCTCAACGCTCATTGGACCGCACACATCAGTATGTATGATTTCCAATAAGTTGGTTGCTCCCTCCATTGTTCCGGAGAACGGAGTCTTGGTCATTTCGCCCATGAGGCATGGTTCGCATGTGTCAAATGATTCATAATTGAGAGACTCTAAAAGTTCATCTGCATGGAGCTTCTTCATGCGCTTGACACCAATGTGACCAAGGCGGCAGTGCCACAAGTATGTGGGACTATCATTATGAACTTTACATCTTTTGGTATTCACACTATGAATATGTGTAACATTATGTTCGAGATTCATTAAGAATAAACCATTGACCATCGGGGCATGACCATAAAACATATCTCTCATATAAATAGAACAACCATTATTCTCGGATTTAAATGAGTAGCCATCTCGTATTAAACGAGATCCAGATACAATGTTCATGCTCAAACTTGGCACTAAATAACAATTATTGAGGTTTAAAACTAATCCCGTGGGTAAATGTAGAGGTAGCGTGCCGACGGCGATCACATCGACCTTGGAACCATTCCCGACGCGCATTGTCACCTCATCCTTCGCCAGTCTCCGCTTATTCTGCAGCTCCTGCTTTGAGTTACAAATATGAGCAACAACACTGGTATCAAATACCCAGGAGCTACTATGAGCACTGGTAAGGTACACATCAATTACATGTATATCACATATACGTTCAGTGTGGCCGGCCTTCTTGTCCGCTAAGTATTTGGGGCAGTTCGCTTCTAGTGACCCTTCCCTTTGCAATAAAAGCACTCAGTCTCAGGCTTGGGTCCATTCTTTGACTTCTTCCCGGCAACTGGCTTACCGGGCGCTGAAACATCCTTGCCGTCCTTCTTGAAGTTCTTCTTACCCTTGCCTTTCTTGAACTTGGTGGTTTTATTGACCATCAACACTTGATGTTCCTTTTTGATTTCTACCTATGCTGACTTTAGCATTGAAAATACTTCAGGAATAGTTTTCACCATCCCCTGCATATTGTAGTTCATCACAAAGCTCTTGTAGCTCGGTGGGACGGACTGAAGGATTCTATCAATGATTGCCTCGTCCGGGAGGTTAATGTCCAGCTGGGACAGGCGGTTGTGCAACCCAGACATTTTGAGTATGTGCTCACTGACAGAACTATTTTCCTCCATCTTACAACTATAGAACTTGTCGGAGACTACATATCTCTCGACCCGGGCGTGGGCTTGGAAAACCATTTTCAGTTCCTCGAACATCTCATATGCTCCGTGTTGCTCAAAACGCTTTTGGAGCTCCGGTTCTAAGCTGTAAAGCATGCCGCACTAAACGAGGGATTAATCATCAGCACGTGACTACCAAGCGTTCATAACGTCTTGGTTCTCTGGGATGGGTGCTTCACCTAGAAGTCCTTCTAGGACATATGCTTTCTTGGCAGCTATGAGGATGATCCTCAGGTTCCGGACCCAGTCCGTATAGTTGCTACCATCATCTTTCAGCTTGGTTTTCTCTAGGAACGCGTTGAAGTTCATGTTGACATGAGTGTTGGCCATTTGATCTACAAGATATTTTTGCAAAGATTTTAGAATAAGTTCCTGATAATTAAGTTCATCTAATCAAATTATTTAATGAACTCCCACTCAGATTAGACATCCCTCTAGTCATCTAAGTGTTACATGATCCAAGTCGACTAGGCCATGTCCAATCATCACGTGATACGGACTAGTCATCATTGGTGAACATCTCCATGTTGATCGTATCTTCCATAAGACTCATGTTCGACCTTTCGGTCTCTCGTGTTACGAGGCCATGTCTGTACATGCTAGGCTCATCAAGTCAACCTAAGTGTTTTGCATGTGTAAATCTGTCTTACACCCGTTGTATGTGAATGTTAGAATCTATCACACCCGATCATCACGTGGTGCTTCGAAACAACGAACTGTCGCAAGGTGCACAGTTAGGGGGAACACTTTCTTGAAATTATTATGAGGGATCATCTTATTTACTACCGCCGTTCTAAGTAAACAAGGTGCAAAAACATGATAAACATCACATGCAATCAAATAGTAGTGACATGATATGGCCAATATCATATAGCTCCTTTGATCTCCATCTTCGGGGCTCCATGATCATCTTCGTCACCGGCATGACACCATGATCTCCATCGTCATGATCTCCATCATCGTGTCTCCATGAAGTTGCTCGCCAACTATTACTTCTACTACTATAGCTAACAGTTTAGCAATAAAGTAAAGTAATTACATGGCGTTAAATCACTGACACGCAGTTCATATAATAATTAAGACAACTCCTATGGCTCCTGCCGGTTGTCATACTCATCGACATGCAAGTCGTGATTCCTATTACAAGAACATGATCTCATACATCACAATATATCATTCATCATTCATCACAACTTTTGGCCATATCACATCACAAAGCAATTGCTGCAAAAACAAGTTAGACGTCCTCTAATTGTTGTTGCATCTTTTACGTGGCTGCAATAGGGTTCTAGATAGAATGTTTTCTTACCTACGAAAAAGCCATTACGTGATTTGTCAACTTCTATTTACCCTTCATAAGGACCCTTTTCATCGAATCCGCTCGAACTAAAGTGGGAGAGACAGACACCCGCTAGCCACCTTATGCAACTAGTGCATGTCAGTCGGTGGAACCTGTCTCACGTAAGCGTACATGTAAGGTCGGTCCGGGCCGCTTCATCCCACAATACCGCTGAAGCAAAATAAGGCTAGTAGTGGCAAGAAAGTTGACAACATCTACGCCCACAACAGATTTGTGTTCTACTCGTGCAAAGAGAACTACGCACAGACCTAGCTCATGATGCCACTGTTGGGGAACGTTGCAGAAAACAAAAAATTTCCTATGGTTTCACCAAGATCAATCTATGAATTCATCTAGCAACGAGAGAGAGGAGTGCATCTACATACCCTTGTAGATCGAGCGGAAGCGTTCAAGAGAACGGGGTTGAGGGAGTCGTACTCGTCGTGATCCAAATCACCGGAGATCCTAGCGCCGAACGGACGGCACCTCCATGTTCAACACATGTACGGTCAGCGTGACGTCTCCTCCTTCTTTATCCAGCAAGGGGAAAGGAGAGGTTGATGAAGATCCAGCAGCACGACGGCGTGGTGGTGGATGCAGCAGGGATCCCGGCAGGGCTTCGCCTAGCGTCTGTGGGAGGGAGAGGTGTAGCAAGGGGGAAGGGAGGCGCCAAGTGCAAGGGTGCGGCTTCCCTCCCTCCCCCCTCTATATATAGGGTCCCCAGGGGGGCGCCGGCCCTAGGAGATGGGATCTCCTAGGGAGGGCGACGGCCAAGGGGGGTGCCTTGCCCCCCAAGGCAAGTGGAGGCGCCCCCTCCCCTAGGGTTCCCAACCCTAGGCGCAGGGGAGGCCAAGGGAGAGGGCACACGAGGCCACCAGGGGCTGGTTCCCCTCCCACTTCAGCCCATGGGGCCCACCGGGATAGGTGGCCCCACCACGGGTGGACCCCCGAGACCCTTCCGCTGGTCCCGGTACAATACATGTGACCCCCGAAACTTTCCCGATGGCCAAAACTCGACTTCCCATATATAATTCTTTACCTCCGGACCATTCCGGAACTCCTCGTGACGTCCGGGACTCCGAACAATTTTTGGTTTGCTGCATACAAATATCTCTACAACCCTAGCGTCACCGAACCATAAGTGTGTAGACCCTACGAGTTCGGGAGACACGTAGACATGACCGAGACGGCTCTCCGGTCAATAACCAACAGCGGGATCTGGATACCCATGTTGGCTCCCACATGCTCCTTGATGATCTCACTAGATGAACCACAATGTCAAGGATTCAAGCAACCCCGTATACAATTCCCTTTGTCAATCGGTATGTTACTTGCCCGAGATTCGATCGTCGGTATCCCAATACCTTGTTCAATCTCGTTACCGGCAAGTCACTTTACTCGTTCCGTAATGCATGATCCCATGACCAGACACTTGGTCACTTTGAGCTCATTATGATGATGCATTACCGAGTGGGCCCAGAGATACCTCTCCGTCATACGGAGTGACAAATCCAAGTCTCGATCCGTGTCAACCCAACAGACACTTTCAGAGATACCCGTAGTATACCTTTATAGTCACCCAGTTACGTTGTGAAGTTTGGTACACCCAAAGCACTCCTACGGTGTCCGGGAGTTACACGATCTCATGGTCAAAGGAAAAGATACTTGACATTGGAAAAGCTCTAGCAAACGAACTACACGATCTTGTGCTATGCTTAGGATTGTGTCTTGTCCATCACATCATTCTCCTAATGATGTGATCCCGTTATCAGTGACATTCAATGTCCATAGTCAGGAAACCATGACTATTTGTTGATCAACGGGCTAGTCAACTAGAGGCTCACTAGGGACATATTATGGTCTATGTATTCATACATGTATTACGATTTCCGGATAACACAATTATAGCATGAATAAAAGACAATTATCATGAACAAGGAAATATAATAATAATCCTTTTATTATTGCCTCCAGGGCATATTTCCAACACATACACCTTGTTGGAGAAGTTAACGCGGAGTTGTGAATCGCCCATGATGACGAGGCACTTTACCCCCAAGGCCACTGCAGCTTTTAGGCCAGCTATTAGCCCCTTGTACTCTGCTATATTGTTGGAAACCTTCTCTCCGTGCTGGAAACAGAGTTGCACGGCGTAGTAGAGCTTGTCCTGAGAGGGGTATATGAGCACCGCGCCAGCCCCCGCGCCATGTCGGGAGAAAGCTCCGTCGGAGTACATAACCTAGCCATCCGGCGCCTCACTTCCTGGGGAAAGCGATCGTTCTTCGCCTGCTTCAAGTCCTGGCGCCTCTGTCCATTCTGCTACAAAATCTGCGAGTGCTGCTCCCTTAACGACCCTAGTCGTGCTGAATTCCAACTGAAACACTTGCAACTCGATGTTCCACTCGGCGACCCTTCCCGCTGAGTTGGGGCTTCTGAGCACCCTTTCCAACGGATATGCTGAGACGACCTTGATGGGGTGACCTTGGAAGTAGTGCCACAGCTTCCGAGAGGCCACCAATAGCGCGAGCAGGAGCTTCTGAGGCATGGGGTACTGGGCCCTTGCATCCCTCAGCACCGTGCTGACGAAGTACACGAGATGCTCGACGAGGGTAGGCGCGGCGGCGGAGCCCGCACTCTCAGGGGAGTCGAGCACCTCCTGAGGCGCAGGAGCCCCCAGCTCCTGACCGACGGGTGGGGTTCCCTCAGCCGTGAGGACGCCTCCTTGCTGAGGCCGACTGGTATCTTCCGAGGGCGTGACCTTTGCGGGACTCTCCTGGCCTGGGGTTGCCGCGACTGGTGCGATTTTGGTCCGGCGCTCCTCTCGGACAGCGACCAGAGCCGCGCTGGTGGAGTATGGCGTGGCGGCGAGATAAAGCACCAGGGGCTCCTGCGGGCGTGGCGCTACCATCACAGGAGGGCTGGTCAGGTACCTCTTGAGATCTTGGAACGCTTCGTCAGCCTCTTGAGTCCATTCGAACGGGCCCTTCCTCTTCATTAGCTTGAAGAAGGGCAAGGCGCGCTCCCCTAGCTTGGAGATGAAGCGTCCTAGTGCGGTTACTCGCCCGGCGAGCTTCTGCATTTCCCTGAGAGTTTACGGCGGACTCATGTCTTCGATTGCCTTGACCATCTCCGGGTTAGCCTCGATCCCTCTGTGGGACACGAGGAAACCCAAAAGCTTGTCGGAGGGAACACCGAACACGCACTTCTCTGGGTTGAGCCATAGGTCCACTTCATGAAGGCTTGCAAAGGTTTCTTCCAGGTCCTGTATCAGAGTCTTCGCCTCCCGAGACTTCACCACTATGTCATCGACATAGGCCTTAGTGTTCCTCCCGAGCTGTCGGCCTAACGCGATGTGCATCAGCCGCTGAAAGGTTGCGCCCGCATTGCGCAATCCGAAAGGCATGCAGGTGTAGCAGTACACCCCACACGGGGTTAGTAAAGCCGTCTTCTCCACATCCTTGACCGCCATCTTGATTTGGTGGTAGCCTGAGAAGGCATCCAGGAAACACAATAGGTCACACTCGGCAGTAGAGTCGACGATTTGATCGATGCGGGGGAGTGGGAACGGATCTTGTGGGCAAGCTTTGTTGAGGTTTGTGAAATCAACGCACAAGCGCTCCTCCCCGCCCCCGCCCCCCCCCCCCCTTATTTGGCACAACAATAGTGTTCGCCAGCCATTCCGGATAGCGAACCTCGCGAATGACTCCCGTGGCTTCCAGTTTGCGGGTTTCCTGGACGATGAAGGCTTATTTCTCGGTGGACTTTCGCCTTGCCTTCTGCATCACTGGGCATATGTTGGGGCATACGTTCAGATGATGCTCGATCACTTGCCTGGGGACCCCCGCCAGCTGCTTGAATTCCCATGCGAACACCTCCTTGTTCGCGCGCAGGAATTTCACCAAGGCCTCCTCTTGCTCGGGATCGAGATTGGCGCCTATGGTGAAGGTGGCGCCGGAGGACCCATCATCGTCGACTGGTACTTGCTTGGTCTCCACTTTGTCTTGGGTGAACAGCTGCTTGTTCTTGGTGGGCGCAGCCCCCTTAGCCTTGGGGGGATCAGCGCTGGCGGGCTGTGCCACTACGGCCGCCTTGAAAGCGAGCTTGAGCACCTGCAAGGCATCTCTTGCATCTCCTTCTATGGTGAGGACACCGCTGCTCCCAGGCATTTTCATCAGGTTGTAAGCCGGGTGGGTTGCGGCCATGAACCGGGCCAAAGCCGGGTAGCCAAGGATGGCGTTGTACGGGAGGCCGATGGGGGCAACGTCGAAGTCGACCAGCTCCGTGCGGAAGTTGGCTTGGGTGCCGAACGTCACCGGGAGGCGGATGTGCCCCAGGGAGCCGGTGGGGCTGCCCCCGACGCCCGAGAAGGGCTGGCTGGGTCGGAGTCGCTCTAGCGGCACGTGGAGGAGGCTGAAGGCCTCGATTGAGAGCACATTGAGGCCGGCCCCGTCGTCGATGAGGGTCCTGGTGACGGCCACCTGGCAGATGGTAGGAGTACACAGCATCGGGAGCGCTCCCGAGCTGGCAGTGTTGGTGGGGTGATCATCCAATCTGAAGGTTAAGTCGGCCTTGGGTGCCGCCCAACCCGGAGGAGCTGGGCAGCGAGTCAGGGCAGCACCGACCTGACAGACAAACGGCTTGACGTGGCGACTCATGGGTGGGGCTTGTGAGCCACCTCAGAGAGCCACGACGACCGGAGGAAGAGGCTGCGCAGCTCCTCCTAGGAGACCACCGAAGACGCTGGCAAGTGGAGCAGCCACATGCGTGGGACGTCGGTGAGCACCATGGGCAGCCAGTTGGCCATGACCTGGTCATCATCCCCGGCCTTGAGGATGGCCTCCTCATATGCTAGCAGGAAAGCTAGCGGATCCGTCGCGCCGTCGTAGCGCGGCGGCATTTCTGGCTTGAACTTGTTTGGCCGTCGCACCTGTTGCAAGGCGAGGGTCAGAGCTCGGAGCCCCCAGGGCCCGGCGCCGGCTCCCGCCTCGCGATAGGTGCGGCGACCAAACAAGTTCAAGAAAGAAATGCCACCGCACTACGACGATGCGACTGATAGGGCCCCTGCGGCCGGAGCGGGCGGCGGCGCGTTGCCCGTCATGAGGGCGATACGCAGTGTGAATGGAGAATGGGCCGTTGACAGGGAGAGCTCTGGCGCACCCCTACCTGGAGCGCCAAATGTCGGATTTCGGGTTCCGGCAGACCCTTGAGGTTCAAACTCTGGGTGTGCGCGAAGATCTCTCCTCTACCAACCTATGTCCCAACGCCTCGCTAAAGATCTAGGCTAGCAAGATGAACAACAGAAGGGACACAAGGTTTATACTAGTTTAGGCCACCATTATGGTGTAATACCCTACTCTAGTGTGTGGTGTGGTGGATTGCCTCAGGGGATGATGATGAACAATACAGGAGGAAGAACTTCCTCGCGAGGGGAGGAGTTCTTGTGCTGATGTGGTTCTGTCTAAGTTTGATTGCTCTCTCTCTCTCTCTCTCTCTCTCTCTCTCTTTCCTCTTTTTTCTCTTCCTCTCTCTCTTTGAGAATGGGTAGTCCTATTTCTACAGGCCTTGGTCCTCTCCCCAAATATTTGAGTGGGAAGGGCGCCAACAACGGCCATTTTGAAGGGGAACATCTAGTACAACTTATCCTGACTAAATTGGTCTTCGACTGCCAAAGGCCCTGACGATGACGCCGTCTTGGGCTCCACGGTGACCTCCATCCTGCCGCTCTGCTGGTCTTGGTCTTGTTTCACCAAAATGGTAACCTTCGCATGATGCCTTGCTCTGTGCTTGCTCCCTTTGCACCAAAGAGGAAACAAGGACACTGCACAGGTCGGCGCCCGCCTGGCGCGCGCCTGGTCTTGGTCGTCATGGCTTGCGTCATGAGCACCTGGCGAGGTACCCTTGCCTTGATCTCTCCACCTCCTCGCGAGCCGTCATGGTGAGGCCGCTCCTGAGGAGGCTTCCTGTCGTCCGCCCCGCGAGGCTTGGCCCATTGCGAGGGTCTTGAGCTTGAGTCGATGAAGATGGGCCGCACTGGGCCACTACTTGAGCCACGCCACAGGCCGCAGGCAGGCAAGTCTGGGGACCCCTATTCCTAGAATGCCGACATACTGCGAGAACCCGTACGAAGACCAATATCTTACTACGGACCCGCAAGGCAAGCAGCCAACCATTTGATCATATCGATACAATCCCATGTTCTCGCCTCTGCTCTCTTTTACTGCATTTAAGACAACGTGTTTCAAACTGCTGTGTGCTACGGTAGTTGAACCCATTTCCTCTACATGACCTGTCATTGCCACAGTAACTAGAAGAAACCCACTAGCATGTGTAGGAGTTGATTGAGCCATGTGTATGTGTTTCCTACCTTGCTATGCCTTCTATGCTTAGAGTCGTGTCAAGTCTGGTTAATCTGGGTGATGGGCTAGAGTGAAATGATCATGTCGGTAATGTGAGTGATGTGTTGAACACGATTTGGTAAAGGTATCGATGAGAGGCCATGTAGGAGTACATGGTGGGTTGTTTCATTGGAACCATCCTTAAGCACTGAGATCTATATGTGTGATTTAAGATTCAGCTACGACCATGCATTGGGCCCTGAAATATGACCCTGCTCGACTTCTTAACCACCCTAGTCCTCTGTCTAGGAGTTGCAAGTATTTTCTGGTGTTTGTAGCTTACTGGACGCTGTGGGCAGCACTGACCCTCGGGGTGGGCTGTGATGCGGTAGGTACGTGGCAAGGTGTACCGGATGCCCGTTTGGTATCTCGGGAACCCTGCACACATCGTTTAGGGCCGTATGTGGAAACCTCGGTCGGACTCCCTGCAGATGGAACCTGAATAGGCGATAAATCTGGACTAGAGACTTGAGTGTTTAGGTAGGTCGTCGTCTACACCCACGTTGGCTTTCGCTTGAAGTCTGCCGAGCACATGTCGTGTGCAGACGCTAAGTGGTGGAAACATGTGTATGAAGAAGTACACCCCTACAGGGTTAACATCATCTATTCGAATAGCTGCATCCGCGGTAAAGGACTACTTGGTTGCCTATACAGTTCATAGACATGTAAATGGAAACTACTAAAAGCCTCAAGATAAGTGTGAGTGTTGAGGATGGCCCTTTCGTAGGATGACGGAGGTGGATCCTCGGTAGTGTATTAAAGTGGTGTGTCGTGGACTCGAGTTTGCAAAAAATTACAAGTTGGAGTCTCGTAAGATAGCTTAGCCAAGAGTCAAAGCTAGCTTGCTGCAATAACCCCACCATCCCTTTATTGATAATGTGCATGTATGTAGGATCTGATGTAAGTCTTGCTGAGTACCTTTGTACTCATGTTTGCTTAAATTACGTTTTACAGAAGATGTTGCAACCCCTTCTGATGGGTTCTTCCTAGACCTTGATGTCGATGAGTAGGTTGAAGCCCAGGTAGTGATCCTGAGCACACGATGGACCGTGTAGGATAGCCAGGCTTCTCAAGCCTCTTTTATTTTCTAGATGTCTGTACTCAGACATGTTACTTCCACTGTTGGTCTGTATGTTTGTATGACTTGAATGCTGGGTCGTGTGACCCGTATCTGTGTGAATGTTATGTATGCTCTCCGGAGCTTTAAATAAAGTACTTGAGTTGTAGAGTCATGTTGTGATGCCATGTTGTATTTGCACATATCGAGCATATTGTGTGTATGATTGAAATGCTTGGTATGTGTGGGATCTTACTATCTAGTTGTTTATCCTTGGTAGCCTCTCTTACCGGGGAATGTCTCCTAGTGCTTCCACTGAGCCCTGGTAGCTTGCTACTGCTCTAGAACACATAGGCTGGCCGGCATGTGTCCTTCTTCATTCTTGTGTCTGTCTCTTTGGGGAAATGTCATATGGTGACTACCGGAGTCCTGTTAACCTGCTACAGTTTTACCGGAGTCCTGCTAGCCCAGTTGCTACAGCCCGGATTGACTCGCTGATGACCAACACGTTCGTTGCTGGGTCATGTATGCGTGTCCCTGTAAGTTAGTGCCACTTTGGGTTCACGACTAGCCATGTCAGCCCGGGCTCCTTGTTATATGGATGCTAGCGACACTATCATATATGTGTGCCAAAAGGTGCAAACGGTCTCGAGCCTGGTAAGGCGACACCCGTGGGAATACCGTGCATGAGGCCACAAAGTGATATGAGATGTTACATTCTAGATTAGTGTGGCATTGAGTCGGGATCCTGACAGCGTTGGCATCAAAGCCGGACTGCCTGTAGGTTCTTCAAGCCAAACTGGTCGATGTTGAGTATAGAAATGCTTTAGTTATATGTAGGGGAATTGATTGTGGGATGGAACGTAAGGCTCTTTTTACTCCTTTACCTCATGGCATTCTAATCTGAGTCAGTCCATTCTTTCCACCGAGGGTAAAGCACTAGGATCTCTTCTCTCTATCAGGTTCACGTGTTACTAGTCCGTAGTAACTTATAGGATTGATGGTAGGGATGGCTGTTTTGCCCATGGGTATGGGTACCCGCGGGTACCCTACCCGAATACAATGGGCATGGGCAAGACATGAAGAGGTTTTATATCCATGGGTAATGGGTATCCATACCTGCAAAACATATGGGTAGGGCATGGATATGAAATTGCGCCAATGGGTAACCCAATGGATACCCACAAAAAATAATAAATGAAAATAAGTCCTATGACATGTGGTGTCAACATCCAACTCCCATGGACCATCCCTAAATCTCATATTCCCTAAACCGGCCATAGCACATATGCTCACACGCGCTTTCTCGCCACTCCCCCTACATCATATATGTCTCCTCGAAAAGATGAAATCTTGAATTCTCGTCGTCGAAAACTCCTATCCATCTCTCGATCCAGCGATCCCCAATTCCCCCAGATGTCCCACTACATTGAGGTTCCACCAACCGTTGCTCATACTCGCTTGATTCCTCCAAGAGGCCACCCACCAGAGGAGGCTGCGTCTGTGCTATACTACTCGCTTATCATCACTTGAATTTTAGACTCATTTCTCTATTTTTTATAAATTTAAATACCATAGATTGTACCCATTGGGTATAGGATACCTGATGGGTATGGGCATGGGTATCAATTTATACCCATGGGTATTGTACTGGGTGGGTATAGAAGGTTTCTATGGGTATGGATTTGGGCAGAAGGAGGTTGTACCCACCCATACCCTACCCATTGCCATCCCTAATTGATGGTTACGAACCCAGTTCAGTTCTACTACTTCTGTATGTTGCTAAGTTGGACCCAGAACCTTGGTATGATGTTGTTGAGTGTCTATGCAATCCTTTGCAAAGTGTCTCAAAATCCTTTTTGAGCATTTACAGTTGTTATGATGTCCAATTTCTACTAGAAATTCTAATGTCTCGAATTATTGGTGTTTCAGATGACCTCCCGCACTGTTCACCAGGTGGTTCGACTGACCCGCGGCATTGACGTGCCCGGGCATACGGCCATGTTAGTACGAGTGATGACTGAGACCGGCTACAGATGGTATCCTGAATATACCGTCGAGGAGCAGTTTCGTGACTTCAATCAGAGTCAATTTATCTACACTATGAGGATTTTCCCATCTTATCCCGGTTCTACCGAGCCTCTGCACTGGTCCTATGGCCTTGGTGTCACCGTGGAGATGTCCGTGCAGGAGGCTGCCTACTCTATGATCTCCATCGTCCGAGCTGGGTATGCATCGCTGAATGATATTGAGTTCCGCTATCTGCTAGCGGCACGCACTGGCCCAGAGGGCTATTACACTGGGCTATATGTCGTTGCTGCTCACGAGGAGCCACTTCTTCATACTACTACCAATATGTTGGAGGAGAGAGACCGAGAGAACCATGCCTTACGCATGGAGTTGTACAACACCCCCAGGACCACTGGGCTACCCTAACGCGGCTCGCACCAGCCGTACAGACCGGTTACCTGGATATGCGTGACTTGTACCCTGTCCTCACACGTCTTCCGGCTCGCATGGATTATGTAGATGTTGGAGGTATCACGCCTCCGCGTGGGCGCCATCTTCCACTCTTCGTGGGGCCGAGGCCTCATCCGAGCCCGTATGGTCCACAGTCCCAACGTGATAGTGAGTTCCCGGATCCACATGTTCTGCTTCCAGGCTATGTGGGGGATCTCTATGAGGACTACTATAGAGCTGGAGATGACTGAGCTGGATCTCGACACTAGTAGTTTGTAGTAGTCGTATTTCCACAGTCCTGCGCGTCTTGTGGAATATGATGTAGCTTGTACTAGGTTCCAGAGGTGTAGAAAAATAATGTATAGGAGCTTGGGATGCCTCCGATGAGATGTAATCTCCCTTTCACTACAGTTGTACTCAGTTTGGTCTTGTACTAAACCATGTATGATGTGTATGATGATGGAATAAATGTGGCAGTTTCTGTATTACCATGTCATACGGATGATCATCTTGCATTCCGAGTCATCCATTACATTCTGCACTTCTATGTCAGAATTTTGTCATCCTTATCTAAACCACTGTCTTGTTTTCCTAGGATGGTCAACACCTGCAACAACCCTGCCACCCCAGAGCAGGCTGGAGGCAGTGGGGCTAGAGATGCGAATCTGCCTCATCCTCCTTCCTTGGGTGAGGTCATGCTTGAGGCCGAGAGGAACAAACGGGAGACCAATCGTTTGCTGGAACGCATCGAGCAGAACACAGCACAGCACCAGAGGAACGACTTGGTGTCTCTCAGTGACTTCATCAAATTACACCCACCTACCTTCCATCACTCCGTTGAGCCCCTCGATGCGGATGATTGGCTTCGCAGCATTACCCACAAGCTACGCTCTGGACACGTAGCCGAAGCCGACAAGGTCACATATGTTTCCTATCATCTTGAAGGCCCCGCCAGCCTCGGGCTGGAGAACTATGAGGCCATGCGCCCAGCTGGCCAGATTACCACTTGGGCAGAGTTCAGTGAGGCTTTCCGTGAGCATCACATCCCGGAGGGTCTTATGGATCGTAAGCAGGAGGCGTTCTGCAGTTTCACCCAGGGTAGACTCACTGTGGATGCATACAGCAGAGAGTTTGGAAACCTAGCACGTTATGCAACCGAGGAAGTTTCCACCCATGCCAAGAAGCAGGCAAAGTTCCGCAAGGGACTTAGCCTCGAGCTTCGCCGTGATCTCCGTCTGCATGAGTGTTTCAAATTGTTCCATGCTATTATATTACCCGTTTTGGATGTTTATGGGCTTTACTATACACTTGTATATCATTTTTGGGACTAATCTATTAACCGGAGGCCCAGCCCAAATTGCTATTTTTTTTGCCTATTTTAGTGTTTCGACGAAAAGGAATATCAAACGGAGTCCAAACGGAATGAAACCTTCGAGGGTGATCTTTTTGGAACAAACTGTGGCACCCTGGCTCAGAGCGGCCGGTTTACCTTGCATTGCCAGCCCAGAGACCTTGTCTTCTGGCAACACACAACAACATGGTACAGAAAACAACTGCTTTATTCATGCTAGCAAAGCATAGCTCATATTACAATAGTTAGCGAGGCCAAGCGACACACACGGTGCATCTGAACAATATGTACATTATTTAGTGGACATAAAGGGGCCTCGATCATGCCAACTACTCAGCAGCGGAACAACGTCGTAGCGGGACTCCATAGCACAAGGACACCGACGTGGGCATGGTCTAGACTCGGATAGCACTCCTTTCCAACAGGACTTTCCTAAAATCTGGCATCACACGCCAGGTCAGTACATTGAATGTACTTGCAAGTTCACAATAATCATAAACATGATGACAGACAATATCATGATATTTTACAAATTAAACCACAAATCAACCATTTATCCAACATGCTATAATTATGCTCAACAGGTACTCATTTTCCTGACTGGCTTACCAGATGTGACCAATAAAAATGATAACACTAAAACACACTCGTGATCCTTACGAAGATCACAACCCGACCAACTCGTGGCCCGTGATCCTTACGGCGATCACAAACCGACCAACTCGTGGCCCGTGATCCTTACGGTGATCACAACCTGACCAACTCGTGGCCCGTGATCCTTACGGCGATCACAACCCGACCAACTCGTGGTCCGTGATCCTTACGGCGATCACAACCCGACCAACTAGTGGCCCGTGATCCTTATGGCGATCACAACCCGACCAACTCGTGGCCCACTCAACACGATGGCCTCACTGCCATCCTTAGTGCAATTTAGTGTGCATATTTATTAAGTGTTGACCCATGGTGTACCCTACTTTCGAAGGTGTCCGTAACCGTGGACTCGACTATCGATAGATTAAAAACACTCTGCAGAGGTTAGTACACTGTACCCACACTACGGAACCCATGGCCTCGCACTCCCATTCGGGACCAACGGCATTCCGACGAAACCATTTCATTGTCATGACACTCCCCCGGCCTTCCCAACTCATACCCCAACGGGCTAGTCCTGGGTGGCCCCGTGTCTACCTCCAGACACCTCGACCACCATCGTGGCCACGATCCACTCTGGCACCCGGTACCAAAATTAACTTAACTACAGGCTCACAAGGTTATGCCTGCCTACCGGGCCAGGGTACAGCACGCCCATAACCTTCCCTATATGGAGGTACTGACCAGAGGCACGACAATGAAACGCGCTAAGGCCGTCCCATACCGGCAAATGTGGTTGCACTGGGAAAGACTCGTTTCAGCGGCACCATGACCCGGTCAACAACATGTTCAAGTTGAATTATTAATCAGGTTCTTATTAATGTGAATAAAAATAACCGGTGTCATCGTGCCATACTATGCATCACTTAACATATGCATCACATAATCATGCAAACAACTGCACCAACAACGCTCCCACGGAGCCATCATCAACACATGCTACTATATTGGTTAAAATCTCACTTTACTTATACCAGAACCATTTCTAGCATTCTCATCATTATTCATCATGCAAAATAATATTTAAACTACCCATCAAATTCTATGACCATATTATTTATTTATTACTTGCAACTAAGTTCTACTTATCTTGCCAACAATATTTACTTCAATCATTCTGTAGTTCAAGTATTTCATCACATCAAGCATATGACAGAATATATTTATTATATAACTAATTTAAATGCATCAATATTCATAAGTTCAAGTAGGAAAATAATAATATTGAAGTGGCACCATAAAAATGTTATTGTGGCTTGCCTTAGTACTTGTGAGGTTCACAAAGCTCCTGGTGATCCTCAAGACAAGCTGGTTTTGCAGAAAATATTCAAAACCACAAAAAGAAAATATCAAGAAACCTTCTGAAAATTGCCAGAAAATCCAGACAGCAAGGAAAAATCCCATCCTTTGGGTGATGTTAGATTTTTCGACATAGAACACGACGCAAAAAGAATCAATGCATTTGTACTTTTAGGTAAAAAGTTGTGGTTGTTTGAATGCTACAGGAATTTAAATGGATTTGAAATAATAAACAGAAGGGGGTGATGTCGAAGGCGTAATCTCCCGGGATGCCACCACTCATACCGCTTCGCGCGCATAATGAGTGGCTGACTAGCGGACCCCGCTAGTCAGGCCGGAGGGAGGGGAGGGGGAAACAGAGAGGCGAGGCACTTCGCCGGAGCTCACGCCGGCGTTGAGGCTTCTTGGAGGCAAACGAGAGGGAGGGATCGACGGAGAAGACGATTGCGCACTTGCCCGTACCCGTAGAGTGGATAACGGTGGCCGGACAGCGTCGGATTTGACCTCTCCAGCGGCGACGGGGGGTGGAGGTTGCTGGAGTTGAAGAAGATGGCGGCTTGGGGCTCTAGCTAGGTGCGTTGGCTTCACGGAGGAGAGGCAGAGGCCCTGGCGGGGTCGCCTTGGCTTGGGAGGGGCCGGAGCTACGGGAACGATCCATAGGGGATCGCCGGCAAGCTCGGCTCCGGGACGGCAGCCCGCGGCCTGCCCGGCCAGGCTGCAGCTTCTAGAGGCTCTAGGAGGGGGTGAGAGTGGGTTTGCGATGCTCCAGGGGGCTGCGGAGGGGGGCTTTATAGGCAGGGCGGCGAGGAGGGCTCGGGCTCCGCCGGAGGACACCTGTCCCCAGCACCCGGCGATGAACGGTGCCAGAGAGCGATGGAGAAGGCGACGGAGGTCACGAAGCCAATGTACGCGGGCGCGGACGAGCACATGATCAAGGGGGAAAGAGACGAACACAGTGTGCGCGCACTGTGTTGTTGGCCGGACCGTGCCCGTGCTCGCTACGGCAAGCTCCAGCATCGGCGAGCGGCAGGGTGGAGTTATGGAGGTGGAGACGAGGATGGTGGCGAGAGGGGACATGCTCTGGCTGGCCGAGCAGCGAGCACGCGCTCAACAGAGGCGTTGGCGACGCGCAGAGCGCGTGTTTGGCATGCCAGCACACTCGGAAGAACGCGGTCACCGCGTGGACCGTGACATCAGGCCACCTACGTACTAACAAGGATGGCTGGCATGTAGTCCTTAGTAAACTGACGTGTTACCATGGCTCGGTTTGGTTCTAGGTGCAGTAGAAGTAAAATGGTGATGAGGGTTAAGTTACTGGACAGAAACTTTGGGGAGTTACTCTGGTGAAACCACAAGGATTCAAGGGCTGAGCTTTGGGGTTTTACTGTCTCTTACTAAGGTAAATAAGCTCAGGGAAAACCAGCTACATTGGATCTAGTAAAAAGGTAGTTGCTGTAGAAACTACCAATTCATGCCAGAAGTGATTTAATTTTCTATAGCCAAAATATTCCAAAGAGTGGTGATATAATTTTGCTCAGAAATGTACCCTAGGGTCCAAAGAATATTTGGGATTTTTCTTAGGATTTTTGGGGCAATAAATATTAGGGTTGCTTTGGAGCTCAAAGAGATAGCTAGGGTTTTGGGGGCTAAAATGAATATTTTTCATTTAAGAAAAATATTCCAAGCAATATTGTTGGGTTGGCCAAGGGTGAAATGATGACTTCGAGGAGGAGAGGGAACACTTGGGTGAAAATCAAGGGATACCCAAGTGGTTAAGTCCAAATGAAATGATTCAAAACTTCAAACCCAAAGCCAACTCAGCTGAAAATCAAGCAAAGGAAAAGAGGGCAAAAACCAGGCTGTCACAAACCTCTCCCACTTAGAATGAATCTCGTCCTCGAGATTCGGTTGCTTGAGAAAACCATTCTGGATAACATGCCCTTAAAAATTCCTCTGATTCCCAGGTTGATTCTGACTCGGTATGATGCCTCCATTGAATCTTGTAAATCCTTCGTGATTTAATGCGAGTTACCCTTTCCATCTGATCCAAAGATTTCACTGGCTTCTCTTCATAGGTTAAATCCTTTGCCAACTCTATTTCTGCCAAATCGGTCTTTTTCTCGGGTGGTGAGATGCATCGTCGCGGCTGTGAAACGTGGAACACGTTGTGCACGTCTGATAGTTCAGGGGGCAGTTCCAACTGATATGCCACAGCACCTACTCGCGTCATAACAGGAAATGGACCAATAAACCTGGGTGCCAATTTTCCACGAGTTTGGAACCTTTTTATTCCTTTCATGGGCGTGACTCGAAGGTAGACATGTTCTCCGGGTTCAAAACTGATCTGCCGGTGCTTTGCATCGTAATAACTTTTCTGTCGCGACTTGGCCAATTGTAATCTGTCTCGAATCTCCTTGACTTGCTTTTCGGCTTCCAGCATGAGATCTGTTCTGAAAACGACTATCTCTGGTTTGAGACCACTTTAATGGAGTGCGGCACTTACGGCCATACAAGGCTTCATATGGTGACATCTTTAGACTGGTCTGGAACCCATTGTTATATGAGAACTCGGCGTATGGCAAGCACTCTTGCCATTGGGATCCTTGGGCCAAAACACAGGCTCGGAGTATATCTTTGAGTATCTAATTTACTCTTTCTGTTTGCCCATCCGTCTGAGGATGATAAGCAGTACTGTATTTTAACTCTGTCCCGAGGGCCTGATGGAGACGGGACCAGAAAGCAGAGGTGAAAAGTGAACCTCGGTCAGAAGTGATGGTTCGGGGAACTCCATGCAAACTGACAATCCTCGATACATATAGTCGGGCAAGTTCATCTGCTCGGTATGACGTTTTTACTGGGAGGAAGTGGGCTACCTTGGTTAATGTATCCACTATGACCCATATCGCCTTATTTCCTCGTCGGGTCCTGGGTAGTCCTGTGATGAAATCCATACAAACATCGTCCCATTTCCATTGTGACACGGGCAGAGGTTGGAGGAGTCTGGCTGGCTTCTGATGCTCTGCCTTAACTTTGTTGCATATGTCGCAACAGGCCACGAAATACGCAATGTCTTTCTTCATTCCATTCCACCAGAATATTTGTCGAAGGTCTTCATACATTTTTGTACCTCCTGGGTGGATTGAATATGAAGATTCATGGGCTTCTGACAAAATTTTCTGCTTTAGGTCAGCTTGATTAGGCACACAAAGCCTTCCCCTGAATCGGAGGGTACCGTACTGATCCTTCGAGAAATCGGATGACTTGATGCATTTCTGCAGATCGGCATCACATGAATGGGCCTTACGTATTTCTTCCTCAAGAGTAGTGGTAACCGTCAGGATATTGGCAAGGCCAGCCTCAGCTATGACCATGTTGAGCTGAGCAATCTCTTCTTTAAGTTCAGAAGGCAACCATTCCAACATGGCGTTTAAACTGACGGGCTTTCGACCGAGTGCATCGGCCACCACGTTGGCCTTACCCGGATCATAATTTATTCCAAGGTCATAATCCTTGACCAACTCAAGCCATCTTCGTTGACGGAGATTTAAATCCGGCTGAGTAAAGATGTATTTGATACTCTTGTGATCGGTAAAAATTTGGCACCTTTTTCCAATGAGGTAGTGTCTCCAAATTTTTTAAACATGGACTACCGCGGCCAATTACAAATCATGAGTGGGGTAATTTCCTTCGTGAGGTCATAGCTGCCGTGAGTCATAAGCTACTACCTTACCATCTTGCATAAGCACGCATCCAAGTCCTTGCCGGGAAGCGTCGCAGTATATGTCAAAGCTGCGGTAGATATCTGGAAGTGTTAACACTGGCGCAGTTGTCAAACGTTTCTTTAACTCGGTGAAACTTTTCTCATAGTCTGAAGTCCATTCAAACTTCTTATCCTTTTTGAGAAGCTCTGTCATGGGCTTAGTAATCTTGGAGAACCCTTCAATGAAACGACGATAATATTCGGCTAATCCAAGAAAACTTCGAATCTGAGATACGGTGGCGGGTGGCAACCAGTCGAGCACATCTTTTACCTTGCTTGGGTCCACGGCTATACCTTCAGCGGATAGCACATGCCCGAGGAATCCAACTTGCTTGATCCAGAACTCGCATTTACTGAATTTGGCGTATAACGGGTGCTCACGGAGTCGTTGTAACACTGCGCGGAGGTGTCCTTTATCCTCTTCTTCACTTCTTGAGTAAATCAGTATATCATCGATGAAGACGACCACAAACTTATCGAGGAAATCCATGAATACTTTATTCACCATGTGCATGAAGAAGGCGGGGGCGTTGGTGAGGCCGAAGGACATAACGGTATATTCATAGAGACTGTAGCGAGTGGTGAACGCATTCTTGGGAATATCCTCCTTTTTAATCTTGAGCTAGTAATATCCAGTCCGCAAATCAATCTTTGAGAATACCTTGGCTCCACTGAGTTGATCAAACAAATCATCAATTCTTGGCAGAGGGTATTTGTTTTTGATCATGACATCATTCAACTATCGGTAGTCCACACACATACGAAGGCTGCCATCCTTCTTGTCCACAAAAATAGCGGGTGATCCCCATGGCAAGGAACTGGGGCAGATGTATCCTTTTGGAGCATGTCATCGAGCTGTTTCTTTAGCTCCACCAATTCGGATGACGGCATTCGATAATATTTCTTGTGTATTGGTGTGGTTCCGGGCACAAGTTCTATTGCAAACTCAAGCTCTCGGTCAGGTGGCATGCCTGGCAGTTCTTCTGGGAATACATCAGGGAACTCAGTGACCACTGGAATTAATTCCATTTCTGCTATTGATGTAAAAACCATTTCCTTGGAGGGTATGCTTCTACGAGCAATAAACTTGGTAGCTTGCCCATCTGGTCCGATCAAGTTGACTTCTCGTGTCGCACAATTTATGCATACTTGGTACTGAGTCAGCCAATCCATACCCAAGATAACATCCAATTTATTAGACTCAAGGAGTATCAAAGACGTTGGGAAACAAATTCCATTGATACTGACTTCCAGATTGCGGCAGACAAGATTGCTTTGGATAATGGATCCCGGTGTTTGTACCAGCATATTCCTGCCCAAAAGTGAGCAAGGGAAATTGTTTTGGGCAACAAAACTCCGAGAAATAAAAGTGTGGGAAGCCCAGAGTCAAATAAAATTACTGCAGGTATGTTATTAACAGGGAACATACCAATGACGACTTTAGGATTTTCTTGGGCTTCGTCAGCTGAAATGTGATGCACATATCCGGTGACGTTGTGCTGACTTGGACCGGCTTCCAGATAATGGATTTGAGGCTTGAAGGTAGCATTGGTCCGGTTGTTCTTGGGACATTGTTTGGAAAAATGTCCGGTTTGGCCGCAACAGTAACAGGAATTGTTGCGCAATTGATTTTCCATAACTGGGTTGAGCACGTCATTCTTGACTTGGGTGGTGGTCTTGTTAACATTTTGTTGCCAACTAGGCTAGTATGCCACTGGAGTTGGCTGCCAGGTATGAACCTTCTGCACTGGTTGAATTTCCTTCTTGGGTTCCAACTTGCGCTTATGATCATTATGGGCAGACTTATTGTCTGATGCAAGCTTGTGTTCCCTTTCAGCGATGAAAGCCTTGTTCACCAGGGTTTGGAAATCTGGAAAACCGAACATACTGAGGGCACAACGAAGTCACGGGTTTAATCCACCAAGAAATATGTCCATCTTCCTCTCTTCAGTGGCCACCATATTGAGAGTAACGTGACAAGTGATCGAATTTCTGCAAATATTCTCCCACGGACTGACTTCCTTGGAGGAGCGCGAGAAATTCACGCTGCTTAGTCTTCATAATTCCCGCAGGGATGTGATATTTCCAGAATTGCTCCTTGAATCTTGACCAGGTAATTGCTTCATTCTCAGTCTCTATGGCTTTCTCATTTTCCCACCATATAGCAGCAGCACCTTCCAGATAATGTGTTACAAATGGCACTTTATCCTCCTCATCAGCTCGAGCAACCTCAAGCTTCTTTTCCATAGTTCTTAACCAATCATCTGCATCCAAGCGATCAATGGCCTGACTGAAACTCGGAGGCTTAGTCCTCTGAAAATCAGATAGCTTAGAGTGAGGGGCGGGATGATTTCCATTCTGTCCCACCATAGCTTGGATACTTCTGAATATTTCCATTAGATTATTGTTTCGTTGTTCCTCGAACATACGCATAATTTGCTCGGTGGATGGTGGATCTGGCGGTGGAGGCGGTGGTGGAACGTACGGCTCGGGTGATTGTCCTGCCTGTCATGCGGAACGCCGAACAGGGGAACCCTCGCGAACGTTGCTACTGCAGCCTCCCCGCGTCATCCTAATATGATTTTTCCCAAGTCAACGCAACCGAGATGAGAAACATTCAACAAAAACTGGGGGGAAGCCAACAACAAAACCAAGCGAAAACGAAAAGACGAAGAAAAGAAAACGACGAATAACATAAAGTCCAGCATAATTATACATAGACTCATACATGAAAGATAACAACATGCCAGGTCCAACTACCCTCATACATGAAATGAAACATCATAACTCGTACTACTACATCCATACTCCATCCCGATGACTGAGAACACTCGAAAGCTCTACTGCTCGGCTGGCGCTGCGGGGTCCTCTCCTGAAGCAGACTCGGATCCAAAACTGACGGGGTTAACGGAGACCTCTGGGTTAATAGTAACATGACGACGCTGCCTCGAGGACTCTCCCTCTGGGGCAGGTGGAGGGTGGACCATCGGGGCTGCAGGAGTGGCAAGGAGTGAAACCCACTCAGCCGGAGCACTAGGTAGACTCGCAGTTGCGGTGCCCGAGTTACTCAGGGGAGTAACCGGAGAAAGAGTGGATCTAGAACTGGCAAGAACGTAGGGAATAAATCCTACGGATGGAGAAGTAGTGGCTGAGCGAGCAGAGATTAAAGTAGCGGCAAAAGCAGTGCGGGTACGACTCAGCTCACGAGCCAGCTCGTAGTTCAAAAGCTAGCTAGCAGTGATGTAACGAGAAAGGTGGCTAGCTACACTCTCAGACTTTGGATCACTGATAGGGAAACGAACACGACCATTATCGTGGAGGGAAGGGTACTAATGGAAACCTGGGTGATTCTGCATCCGGACCTCTTTGTAGTGGAGCTCAACAAGTACCTCGAATGTAGCAAACTGGACAGCTTGAGAAGCGGAAGAAGCATAGCCGCTACAAGAGGTACGAGTGTAAGAACCGGAATCGGAACTGGTGCGCAGAGTAACCACGGCGTGATACTCATACACTGAGTCAGCTAGGCGCTCCTAGTACAAACGATAGACTGGATCGTCTCCGTGAGGGTACAGCCGACGACACACGTTAAGTAGGAGATGCGGCGATGTGTACGGCATCAGCTGCAACTAGCACGGATACAGCACTGGAGCCATCTACACTCACAACCATTAGCAGGTTAGCATAGAAAAAAAATAATCAGTGCAAACAATGCAACAACTAGCTACAGTTATTACCGACACTTAGCTACAACTCGTATCTAGCGTACAGTTAACTCGGCTTAGTCTAGCGTGGCCTACTGTCAGTGCGGCTCTGATACAAAGCGTTGTGGCACGCCGGCTCAGAGCGACGGGTTTACCTTGCATTGCCAGCCCAGAGACCTTGCCTTCTCGCAACACACAACAACATGGTACAGAAAACAACCGCTTTATTCATGCTAGCGGAGCATAGCTCATATTACAACAGTTAGCGAGGCCAAGCGGCAGACACGATGTGGCTAAACAATATGTACATTACTTAGTGAACGTAAAGGGGCCTCGATCATGACAACTACTCGGCAGCAGAACAACGTCATAGCGGGACTCCATAGGACAAGGACACCGACGTGGACACGGTCTAGACTCGGACAACACTCCTTTCCAACGGTACTTTCCTGAAATCTGGCATGACACGCCAGGTTAGTACATTGAATGTACTTGCAAGCTCACAATAATCATAAACATGATGACAGACAATACCATGATATTTAACCAATTAAACTACAAATCAACCATTTATCCAACATGTTGTAATTATGCTCAACAGGTACTCATTTTCCTGACTGGCTTACTAGATGTGACCAATAAACATGATAACACTAAAACACACTCGTGATCCTTACAGCGATCACAACCCGACCAACTCGTGGCCCGTGATCCTTACAGCGATCATAACCCGACCAACTCGTGGCCCGTGGTCCTTACGGCGATCACAACCCGACCAACTCGTGGCCCGTGATCCTTACGGCGATCACAACCCAACCAACTTGTGGCCCGTGATCCTTACGGCGATCACAACCCGACCAACTCGTGGCCCTGATCCTTACGGCGATCATAACCCGACCAACTCGTGGCCCACTCAACACGATGGCCTCACTTCCATCCTTAGTGCAATTTAGTGTGCATATTTATTAAGTGTTGACCCATGGTGTACCCTACTTTCGAGCGTGTCCGTAACCGTGGACTCGGCTATCGATAGATTAAAAACACTTTGCAGAGGTTAGTACATTGTACCCACACTACGGAACCCATGGCCTTGTACTCCCATTCGGGTGGACCAACGGCGTTCCAAAGAAACCATTTCATTGTCATGACACTCTCCTGGCCTTCCCGACTCAGACCTCAACAGGCTAGTCCTGGGTGGCCCCGTGTCTATCTCCAGACACCTCGACCACCGTCGTGGCCACAATCCACTCTGGGACTAGGTACCAAAATTAACTTAACTACGAGCTCACAAGGTTATGCCTGCCTACCGGGCCAGGGTACAGCACGCCCATAACCTTCCCTATATGGAGGTACCGACGAGAGGCATGACAATGAAACGCATTAAGGCCGTCCCATACTGGCAAATGTGGTTGCACTGGGAAAGACTCGTTTCAGCAGCACCACGACCCAGTCAACAACATGTTCAAGTTGAATTATTAATCAGCTTCAACTTAATGTGAATAAAAATAACCGGTGTCATCGTGCCATACTATGCATCACTCAACATATGCATCACATAATCGTCCAAACAACTGCACCAACAACGCTCCCACGGAGCCATCATCAACACATGCTACTATACTGGTTAAAATCTCAGTTTACTTATACCAGAACCATTTCTAGCATTCTCATCATTATTCATCATGCAAAATAATATTTAAACTACTCATCAAATTCTATGACCATATTATTTATTTATTACTTTCAACAAAGTTCTACTTATCTTGCCAACAATATTTACTTCAATCATTCTGTAGTTCAAGTATTTCATCACATCAAGCACATGACAGAATATATTTATTATATAACTAATTTAAATGCGTCAATATTCATAAGTTCAACTAGGAAAATCATAATATTTAAGTGGCACCATAAAAATGTTACTGTGGTTTGCCTTAGTACTGGTGAGGTTCACAAAGCTCCTGGTGATCCTCAAGACAAGCTGGTTCTGCAGAAAATATTCAAAACCACAAAAAGAAAATATCAAGAAACCTTCTGAAAATTGCCAGAAAATCAAGATAGCAAGGGAGAATCCCATCCTTTGGGTGCTGTTAGATTTTTGGACATAGAACACGATGCAAAAAGAATCAATGCATTTGGACTTTCAAGTAAAAAGTTGTGGCTGTTTGAATGCTACTGGAATTTAAATGGATTTGAAATAATAAACAGAGGGGGGTGACGTCGAAGGCGTAATCTCCTGGGGCACCACCACTCATACCGCTTCGTGTGCGTAATCGGGCCGGAGGGAGGGGAGGGGGAAACAGAGAGGCGCGGCGCTTCGTCGGAGCTCACGCCAGCGTTGAGGCTTCTTGGAGGCGAACGAGAGGGAGGGATCGATGGAGAAGACGATTGCGCACCTGCCCGTACCCGTAGCGTGGCTAACGGTGGCCAGACGGCATCGGATTTGACCTCTCAAGTGGCAACAGAGGGCAGAGGTTGCCGGAGTTGAAGAAGACGGCGGCTTGGGGCGGCTCCAGGGGCTCTAGCTAGATGTGTTGGCTTCACAGAGGAGAGGCGGAGGCCCTGGCGGGGTCACCTTGGCTTGGGAGGGGTCGGAGCTGCGGTAACGAACCAGAGGGGATCGCCGGCGAGCTCGGCTCAGGGACGGCAGCCCGCGGCCTGCCCGGCCAGGCTGCGGCTTCTAGAGGCTCTAGGAGGGGGTGAGAGTGGGTTTGCGATGCTCCAGGGGGCTGCGGAGGGGGGCTTTTATAGGCGGGGCGGTGAGGAGGGCTCGGGCTCCGCCGGAGAACACCTGTCCCCGGCGCCCGGCGATGAACGGTGCCAGGGAGCGATGGAGAAGGCGACGGAGGTCACGCAGCCACTGTACGCGGGCGCGGATGGGCACAGGATCAAGGGGGAAAGAGATGAACACAGTGCGCATGCACTGTGCCGTTGGCCAGATCGTGCCCGTGCTCGCTGCGGCGAGCTCCGGCGTCGGCGAGCGGCAGGGTGGAGTTATGGAGGTGGAGACGAGGATGGTGGCGAGGGGGGACATGCTCTGGCTGGCTGAGCAGCGAGCACGTGCTCAACAGAGGCGCTAGCGACGTGCAGAGCGCGCGTTTGGCATGCCAACACACTCGGACGAGCGCGGTCACCGCATGGACCGTGACATCAGGCCACCTACGCACTAACAAGGATGTCTGCCGTGTAGTCCTTAGTAAACTGAGGTGTTAGCATGGCTCGTTTTGGTTCCAGTGCAGTAGAAGTAAAATGGTGATGAGGTTAAGTTACTGGACAGAAACTTTGGGGAGTTACTATGGTCAAACAACAAGGATTCAAGGGCTGAGCTTTGGGGTTTTACTGTCTCTTACTAAGGTAAATAAGCTTAGGGAAAACCAGCTACATTGGAGCTAGTAAAAAGGTAGTTGTTGTACAAACTACCAGTTCAGCCCAGAAGTGATTTATTTTTCTTTAGCCAAAATATTCCAAAGAGTGGTGAAATAATTTTGCTCAGAAATGTGCCCTAGGGTCCAAAGAATATTTGGGATTTTTCTCAGAATTTTTGGGGCAAGAAATATTAGGGTTGCTTTGGATCTCAAAGAGATTGCTAGTGTTTTGGGGGCTAAAATGGATATTTTTCATTTAAGAAAAATATTCCAAGCAATATTGTTGGTTTGGCCAGGGGTGAAATGATGGCTTTGAGGAGGAGAGGGAACACTTGGGTGAAAATCAGAGGATACCCAAGTGGTTAAGTCCAAATGAAATGATCCAAAACTTCAAACCCAAAACCAAGTCAGCTGAAAATCAAGCAAAGGAAAAGAGGGCAAAAACCAGGCTGTCACACAAAATCCAGGAGACTTGGAGTGGACGTCAAGAAGAAGACGAGGCGGCCACGAGGGTCCAGGGCGCGCGCCCCACCCTCGTGCCCCCCCCCCCCCGTGGCTCCCCTGACCGACTTCCTTTGCCTATATATATCTACGTTCCCCGAAAGCATCCAGGAGCACCACGAAACCCTATTTCCACTATCGCAACCTTCTGTACCCATGAGATCCCATCTTGGATCCTTTTCCGGCGCTCCACCGGAGGGGGAATCGATCACGGAGGGCTTCTACATCAACACCATGGCCTCTCTGATGAGTTGTGAGTAGTTTACCACAGTCCTTCGGGTCCATAGTTATTATCTAGATGGCTTCTTCTCTCTCTTTGAATCTCAATACAATGTTCTCCTTGATCTTCTGGGAGATCTATTCGATGTAACTCTTTTTGCGGTGTGTTTGTCAACATCCGATGAATTGTGGGTTTATGATCAAGTTTATCTATGAGAAATATTCGAATCTCCTATGAGTTCTTTTATGTATGATTGGTTATCTTTGCAAGTCTCTTCGAATTATCAGTTTGGTTTGGCCTACTAGATTGATCTTTCTTGCAATGGGAGAAGTGCTTAGCTTTGGGTTCAATCTTGCGGTGTCCTTTCCTAGTGACAGCAGGGGCAGCAAGCCACGTGTTGTATTGTTGCCATCGAGGATAAAAAGATGGGGTTTATATCATATTATTTGAGTTTATCCCTCTACATCATGTCATCTTGCCTAATGCGTTACTCTGTTCTTATGAACTTAATACTCTAGATGCATGCTGGATAGCGGTCGATTTGTGGAGTAATAGTAGTAGATGCAGAATCGTTTTGATATACTTGTCGTGGACGTCATGCCTATATACATGATCATGCCTAGATATTCTCATAACTATGCACTTTTCTATCAATTGCTCGACAGTAATTTGTTCACCCACCGTAATACTTATGCTATCTTGAGAGAAGCCACTAGTGAAACCTATGGGCCCTGGTTCTATTTTCTATCATATAAGTTTCCGATCTACTTTATTTTGCAATCTTTACTTTTCAATCGATATCATAAAAATACCAAAAATATTTATCTTATCTTATTATCTCTATCTGATCTCACTTTCGCAAGTGGTTGTGAAGGGATTGACAACCCCTTTATGGCGTTGGTTCCGAGGTTCTTGTTTGTTTGTGTAGGTACGAGGGACTTGCGTGAAGCCTCCTACTGGATTGATACCTTGGTTCTCAAAACTGAGGGAAATACTTACGCTACTTTGCTGCATCACCTTTCCTCTTCAAGGGAAAACCAACGCAGTGCTCAATAGGTAGCATTGGCCGTGGCAAGCCAATAGGGAAGGTGTACTACGCCAAGCCGGCCACCGCTGCACGTGGCCATGTGAACTATGTCTCAGCTGAAGAGACTCAGGATGATCCTAACGTCGTTCTTGGTACGCTCCTTGTTAACTGTCATCTAGCATCTGTTCTTTTCGATACTGGAGCATCTCATTCATTTATATCCGAGAGCTATGCTCATTTGCATAACACCACATTTTGTGATATGCCCACCTCCATGGTAATTCAAACCCCAGGAACCAAATGGAAAACTTCTATAGTGAGCCATGGAAATGAAATTCATGTTCATAGACTTGTTTTCCTTGCGTCCTTGATAGCTCTCAAATCTTCGGACATTAATATCATCTTGGGTATGGACTGGATGTCAGCCCATCATGCTAAGATTGATTGTTTCTATAGGACTGTTCAACTTACCCATCCATCGGGCAAGGTAGTCAATGTCTTTACGCGAGTAGCTAAGCGACAACTATATTTTCTTAATGTCAGTCCTGTGCCAGACCTCGAAGACGTTCCGGTAGTCCGTGACTTTTTGGATGTCTTTCCAGAAGAACTGCCAGGTGTTCCACCTGACAGAGATGTCGAGTTCATGATAGATCTTATCCCAAGAACTGTCCCAATCTCTAGGAGACCCTATAAGATGGCACCACTAGAACTAGCTGAGCTTAAGAAACAACTCAATGAGTCCTTGGAAAAGGGATTCATCCGTCCTAGTTCATCTCCATGGGCTTGTCCCGTCCTCTTCGTCAAGAAGAAGGATGGTACGGATCGGATGGTTGTAGATTATCGACCCGTCAACTTGGTCACAATAAAGAACAAGTATCCGCTCCCTAGGATCAACGATCTGTATGATCAGCTCACTTGATCCTCAGTCTTTTCTAAGATGGATTTGAGGTTATGTAACATCCCAAATTTCCCATTTGCAATGTTTTACAATTATAGCTAAGCATCTACGCATATTGTTTGAAAATTGAGTGGCATTTGAAATATTTCAGAGGCTTTTGAGTTTGTTTGAATTTGGATTCAAATTGGCAGTTGAATTTATTTTAAATCAATGCCTGACAAATACTTGAGCAAAAGTATGACAAGAGTAAACATGACACTCCAAAAATGTCAGAAGAAAAATATTGCCAAAAAGTTTGGATTCAAATCTGATTTTTATTTGGGATTTCTAGAAAGTGTTTTTTTTAGTTTGAGTTTTGCCGCTGGAAAAATGTCCGTGTTGTAGGATAAATTACCCTGAGAATTTATATATATATATATGTCCTATATAATAATAATAATATATATTTTTCTATATTCTCTCTTCTCTCTAATTCAGAAAAAAAAAAGGAAAAACCCCAGGCGCCAGCCAGGCCAACCGGCCCAGCCAGCGCCGGGCGCAGCCCACCAGCGCCCGAGCCGGCCTGCCCCTAGCGCCGCACCCGAACCCTCTCCGCCTCGGTCGCCCGCTCGCTCCACCCCCTTTCTCTCTCACCGACACGCTGGCCCCACCCTTTCTCTTTCCTCTCACGCACGCAAACGCCGCGCGGAGCACGCCCGACGCCGCCGCGGTTCCGATCCTCTCGGGATCGTGATCCTGAGACGCCCCCTCCTCCAAGTTGATGCACTATATAAAGCCATGCCTCTCCTCCCTCGGACCCCCTAAAACCCTACGCTCCAAACCCACCACAGCTCGCGCCCTCGCCGAACGCATCTCTCCACCGCCGCCTCGGTTCGCCGCCGTTTCCGCCGCCGGTGAGCACCCCCTGCCCATCCAAGCTACTCCACCTGAACCACCACTTCATCCCGCACCTCCCTGACATCCTCTCTTCGCCCAGGAACCGCCGGAGCCACTGCCTTGAGCATCATCGCCCGTCGCCGGAGTTGGAGCTCACCAGGAGCTCTGTCGAGCTCGTACCACTCGCCACCGTCACCCTCGACCGCCGCTGATACTACCATTGTCTCCGCCTCGCTCCACCGCACCGCGCCGACCACTTCCCCTTCTTCCCCGACGACCGGAGCCGCTGCACCGCCATCTCCCGAGTCGCTGCCGGCGTCTCCGTCCATCACCGCCATCCGCTCTAAGCTCAAGCTCCCATCCACTGCTGGATCTCGCTTGTACGGCTTAGATTAGAAAAGTGAAGGGGTATGGTTTTATTTCATATAGATCAGTTTTAGTTATGGTTTATTTTAGACCGGTATGGTTTATTTAGCCCACGGCCCAGTAGCGCTAGATTTTGTTTTCTTTTTTATAAGTTTTATTTTCTGTTTTAGCAGAATAGTTCTGTTTTTGTTTTCGCTATTGCTTTTAGCTGGTTTAATATTTTTAGTTGATTCTTTTTTTGTTAGTTTGCAAATTTGTTGTAGTTTCTGTAAAGAATATGTTTAGCCATGATTAAATTATTAGAAATAGTTTTATATTAGATTTAGACAGAATAGTTTTTCTGCCATAAATTGAGCTAGGATTATTATTTTTTAGTGATTCCTTTTGCTCCTAGTTTGTATGATGTTTTCCTTTCTATTAGTTAGCAAAACCCATGCTTAGGTTCGGTTAAGAATAGTTTTAGTTGTGTAAAACTATTTCTTAGTTGTTGCTTGTTGTGGTGAAAACCTTGATTTGCTTTCTCCGAGTTTTCTTTGGATTTTGGTTTGAGTGCTTGGGTGTTTTACTTCAACTTGCTGTTATGTTATATTGTGCTATACTTATTTGTGCTATTGTTTCACTCGGTAGAATTCCTGGAGTGCGAAGCATGCTATTACGAGTCGCTAGCTTTCGAAGACCATCAGCTAGGCAAGTCATTTGATCATGTTTTTACAATACCTATGATTTTATTGCATTAGAATTATACCTCCCCACCATGCATGCAGTAGGATTTTGTTAAGTTATGTTCTTGAGTAGTATCATGAGGTAGGATGAACCCTTCTCCCTTGTTATCGATGCCCGGGACGATGTAGTTGATTGCTATGCTTTAGTAGACAGGGTTGGTTGAGTGATTAATAAGGGAGATGTGAGAGTCAAAAAGATGATGACAACCCCATGAATTCTCAAGACGGACTTAAAAATTCACTACTGGGTGGAGGACGGTTGACGGGCACCCTGGAGAAAGCAGCGGATGGCCGGGATGCATGGAGAAGCGCCATGACATCTTGCGGAAAGCTTCACCCAGCCACGAAGAGACGGATGAATACCCCATTGACTGGAAGCTTACCTGTGCAGCTACAAGCCATTATGGACACTGGCTTGGTCGACCCTAGGCATGACTCTGGCCGGACGGTGCTACGAGATGTAGAAGAACGGTAGGATTGGATGGGCGCCGGCAGTGGCCCAGAGGAACTCTTCAGAAGACCCTGTTTCGTTCGTCCCATCTTCAAACACCAGGCAGTGCAAAGACTTAAAGGAGGGAACGATTCTTGCGGGTAAAGTGTACAAACCTCTGCAGAGTGAAGATCTAATCGATTAGCCATGTCCCCGATTATGGACAATTTGAGCCTCTGGAACTTGGAGTATTTCGTATATCTCAACACTGAACTTAATAAATTAATTGAGGGGTTATTTAATAATTGGGAATGAGACATTGGTTGGCGGAACCATCTCAATAACTACCAACATTTTGTAGTATTTGCAAACCAGTCCTTGATGTAGGGAAAAACTGGCTTTTTCGCAAAACAAAGAAACTTAGAGCCCCACAGCCAAATTGCATATAGTATTAGCAATTTGTTGTTGTTCTCTCTTCATGACTTGTCGGCATATTCAAAAATGCTGACCTACACGGCTGCAACACCTTATGTTGCAGAGGAGTTTTCCGATCAGGAGTGAGGCTACGTTCCATGCTTGGCGATTGCCCTATGGAGTCGGATGGACTCGCTACTCGTCTACGCTTCCGCGGCTTTATTTAGTTTATTTCTCATGAGTTGGCCTTCGGCCGAATTTATTATCTTGTAATAAAGACTCGATATGAGAATCGTGTAATAAATTCAGGTGTGATTCAACTTTGAATCTCTGCATCAATGTACTATGTGTGCCAGCATGATCTTGGGATGGTACAGCTACACAGAGACTTGACCAATTTCGGGTGGGGTCGCTACAGGTTAGGCTACCATCAAATCAAAATCAAGAATGGGAACATTCCCAAAACGGCCTTTGTTACTCGTTGTGGCCAATACGAGTACACCGTGATGTCCTTCGGATTAACCAACGCCCCAGCCACTTTCTCTCGTTTAATGAACTCAATCTTCATGGAGTATTTGGATAAATTCGTCATGGTTTACCTCGATGATATACTCATCTACTCCAAGAATGAGGAAGAACATGCCGAGCATCTAAGGCTAGTGTTGATGAAACTTCGAGAGCATCGCATTTATGCCAAATTCTCTAAATGTGAATTTTCGTTGCCGGAAGTGACCTACCTAGGCCATGTAATCTCTGGTAAGGGTATTGCTGTCAATCTCGAGCAAGTTCAAACCGTTCTTAATTGGACTCCAGCTACACAGAGACTTGACCAATTTCGGGTCGGGTCCCTACAGAGATGGTATTCAGAGCACACACTGACCGTAGGACGTAACCCCTAGGATCGGAAAGCCATAGGAAGAGACCAGTCTACTTTATATCTTTACTTTTCTGTATTTTTCTTCCCTGATCATTTTTGACTCTTCTCCGGTTTCAACAATTCTAGATGGCCGTTGAGTTCATCCCTGTTCTGCTCCCGGAGTTTTGCCAACCCGACGAGACTATGCTTTTCGGCAGAAGGATGGTCCAGATCACCAAGGAATTGAAGATTGCTCTGCCTTCAATCACCGGGACCCCTACCATCGCATTTCCGAATGACCGTCGCTTCAGGATTAAGGTGCACATACCAGGGAGGGCGTTCGGAAATCTCTCAGCGCCCGTTGACTTCAAGTTCATTGCACCCGATTGGATCATCGGGAGAGACTTAGCAGTTCATAGTGCACTTGGACGCATACAGGAGGAATACAGGGCCGAGCTTGCTAGATCATACCACACCATGGTTTGTCGCAGGACTGCAGAGGGAGAGATCATACGCACGAGAAATGACGACTCCGTTCACTCATTTGCCCAAGACTTGGAGGTTCTCATCAGGGCTCTAGAGATCCATATGCGCAGTAGCATGAAGACGATCCAGAAGTTGCAGCATCGTGAACTTGATCTGGAGGCTGCAACACGTGAAGCCGATTATGAGCATGAGGATGAAGTCAAGGATTTCATGGAGAGAGTCACCAACCTGAAGCTGGAGGTGGCCGCATTGGAGGAGAAGCTGGATCAGGGAGAAGACCTTTTTCCGAGTGGAGATAATGGACCTCTCGTGAGCAATGACCGGGATTATGAAAGCTCCACCGAAGGAAGCCGCAAGAGGAGGCGCCACAGCAGGGGACGCTGCACCAGAGCACGCCATACAGAAGAACGCAAGGATGATTGATGAAGACATTTAGTCGACTACCATATTTATTTTTATTTTTTCGTCAATCAGTTAGGCCGTTATTTTCGATTAGTCGTGAGATTTTGTAATCCGAGATTGAACCATGTTTGAGATGATTGAATAAATGATTGGTGTGATTATGATTGTGCATTCATATGGGTAGTGCTATTTTCTCATTAGACCCTTGTTCTATTCTAATCTTCTCATCCACTCCAAAACACCAGATGCCTCCGAGACGTGACCCCGGTTTCAACTTTCCGCCGGAGCTCACCCAGCTGATCCAGCAGCAGAATGCCTTCATGTAGATGCTCATCCAGAATCAGAACAACAACAACAACAACAATCCACCGCCACCACCCCCTGTTGACAACTTGACCCTCTTCCTAGGGCTGAATCCGCCGGTGTTGTCTAGCAACACTGAGCGGATTGTGGCCGATGATTGGCTCTGGAAGGTTGGAAGGGAGTTAGCCACTGCTGGATGCATAGATGCAGAGAAGTTGTGCTTTGCCGCACATCAGTGATAACCCACAAGTATAGGAGATCGCAACAGTTTTCAAGGGTAGAGTATTCGACACAAGGGGAGCCAAAGAATATTCTCAAGTATAAGCAGCTGAGTTGTCAATTCAACCACACCTGGAAACTTAGTATCTGCAGCAACGTGTTTAGTAGCAAAGTAATATGATAGTGGTGATAACAGTAACAAAAGTAAAGACAGCAAAAGTAATGTTTTTGGTATTTTGTAGTGATTGTAACAGTAGCAACGGAAAAGTAAATAAGCAAGAACTAGTATATGGAAAACTCGTAGGCACCGGATCAATGATGGATAATTATGCCGTATGTGGTTCATCAAGTAACAGTCATAACATAGGGTGACACAGAACTTGCTCTAGTTCATCAATGTAATGTAGGCATGTATTCCGAATATAGTCATACGTGCTTATGGAAAAGAACTTGCATGACATCTTTTGTCCTACCCTCCCGTGGCAGCGGAGTCCTATTGGAAACTAAGGGATATTAATGCCTCCTTTTAATAGACAACCGGAACAAAGCATTAGCACATAGTGAATACATGAACTTCTCAAACTAAGGTCATCACCGGGAGTGGTTCCGATTATTGTCACTTCGGGGTTGCCGGATCATAACACATAGTAGGTGACTATAGACTTGCAAGATAGGATCAAGAACTCACATATATTCATGAAAACATAATAGGTTCAGATCTGAAATCATGGCACTCGAGCCCTAGTGACAAGCATTAAGCATAGCAAAGTCATAGCAACATCAATCTCAGAACATAGTGGATACTAGGGATCAAACCCTAACAAAACTAACTCGATTACATGATAAATTTCATCCAACCCATCACCGTCCAGCAAGCCTACGATGGAATTACTAATGCACGGCGGCGAGCATCATGAAATTGGTGATGGAGGATGGTTGATGATAACGACAGCGACGAATCCCCCTCCCCGAAGCCCCGAACGGACTCCAGATCAGCCCTCCCAAGAGAGATTAGGGCTTGGTGGCGGCTTCGTATCGTAAAACGTGATGATTTCTTCTCTCTGATTTTTTTCTCCCCGAAAGCCAATATATGGAGTTGGAGTTGGTGTCGGAGGGCCACCAAGGGCCCACGAGGTAGGTGGGCACGCCCAGGGGGGCGCGCCCCCCACCCTCGTGGATAGGGTGTGGGCCCCCTGGTCTTCATCTTTGGGGAGGATTTTTTATTAATTATCCTAAGATATTCCGTGGAGTTTCAGGTCATTCCGAGAACTTTTATTTTCTGCACATAAAACAACACCATGGCAATTCTGCTGAAAACAGCATCAGTCCGGGTTAGTTCCATTCAAATCATACAAGTTAGAGTCCAAAACAAGGGCAAAAGTGTTTGGAAAAGTAGATACGACAGAGATGTATCAACTCCCCCAAGCTTAAATCCTTGGTTGTCCTCAAGCAATTCAGTTGACAGACTGAAAGAGAAAAAGAAAAACTTTTACAAACTCTGTTTGCTCTTGTTGTTGTAAACATGAAAAGCCAGCATTCAAGTTTTAGCAAATATTATGAACTAACCATACTAACAATAACACAAAGGTCTCACAATTACTCATATCAATAGCATAATCAGCTAGCGAGCTATAATAACAAAACTTGGATGACAACACTTTCTCAAAATAATCATAACATGATATAACGAAATGGTATCTCGCTAGCCCTTTCTGAGACAGCAAAACATAAATGCAGAGCACCTTCAAAGATGAAGGACTGACTAAACATTGTAATTCATGGTAAAAGAGATCTAGTAAAGTCATACCCAATATAAACCAATAATAATGAATGCAAACGACAGTGTGCTCTCCAACGGGTGCTTTTTAATAAGAAGGATGATGACTCAACATAAAAGTAAATAGATAGGCCCTTCTCAGAGGGAAGCAGAGATTTGTAGAGGTGCCAGAGCTCGGTTTTAAAATAGAGATTGAATAACATTTTGAGCGGCATACTTTTGCTTTCAATGCAACAACTATGAGATGACGATATCTTCCATGCTAAACAAATTATAGGCGGTTCCCAAACAGAATGGTAAAGTTTATACTCCCCCTCCTCCACAAGCATCAATCCATGGCTTGCTTGAAACAACGAGTGCCTCCAACATTCAACGGGTCCCAGGGGGAGTTTTGTTTGCAGTTATTTTGATTTAGTTTGCATAAAGCATGGGACTGGGCATCCCGGCGACCAGCCATTTTTCTCGTGAATGAGGAGCGGAGTCCACTCCTCTTGAGAATAACCGCCTAGCAAGGAAGATAAGGGCAGCCCTAGTTGGAACATGAGCTGCTCGAGCATACAAAACAGAATTTCATTTGAAGGTTTGGAGTTTGGCACATACAAATTTACTTGGAACGGCAGGTAAATACCGCATATACGAAGGTTTAGTGGACTCATATGGAACAACTTTGGGGTTTTAAGGAGTTTGGATGCACAAGCAGTATTCCCGCTTAGTACAGGTGAAGGCTAGCAAAAGACTGGGAAGCGACCAACTGGGAGAGAGACAACAGTCGTAAACATGCATTAAAATTAATTCACACCAAGTATAAGCATGAGTAGGATATAATCCACCATGAACATAAATATCATGATGGCTATGTTGATTTGATTCAACTACATGCATGAACATGTGCCAAGTCTAGTCACTCAATTCATTTAAAGGAGGATACCATCCCATCATACCACATCATGATAATTCTAATAGCATGTTGGCACGCAAGGTAAACCATTATATAACTCATAGCTAATCAAGCATGGCACAAGCAACTATAATCTCTAAATGTCATTGCAAATATGTTTACTTCATAATAGCTAACTCAGGAACGATGAATCATCATATTTACAAAAATAAGAGAGGTCGAGTTCATACCAGCTTTTTTCATCCCAATAAGTCCATCATATATCATCATTATTGCCTTTCACTTGCACGACCGAACGATGTGAATAATAATAAGAGTGCACGTGCATTGGACTAAGCTGGAATCTGCAAGCATTCAACTCAAGAGAGAAGACAAGTAATATGGGCTCTAAGTTATATAATCATTCATGCATATAAGAGCCACTTCAACAATTTAATCATGGTCTTCTCGACCCCCAAAGAAAGGAAAAAAATAAAAACTATTTACACGGGAAAGCTCCCAACAAGCAAAAGAAGAACGGGAAATATTTTTGAGTTTTCCTTTTTAATTACTACAGCAAAGAAATAAACTACTACTAAATTTTTTGGTCTTTTTCTTAAAGTTTATTAAACACACAAGAAGAAAGCAGGAAAAAGAAAATAATCTAGCATGGATATTACAGTGAAAGAGTATGAACACTGACATCTAGCAATGAGTGTGTGTGAACATAAATGTAATGTCGGTGGGAAATACGTACTGCCCCAAGCTTAGGCTTTTGGCCTAAGTTGGTCTATTGCCAGGGATGGCCTGGCAGATACCCGTAGGTCAAGCTGGGGTCGTACTGTGACGAAGAAGGCTCCGGCTGCCACTGGTTGGCAGCCTCCTCTGGATCCCAAGAATAAACAGATAGTCGTGGAGGCTCATCTTGTGGCCCCGGTTCCGGGGCGGGTGCAGGATTTCGATAGGCTTGAATGGCCGCCCACGGAACGATGTGAGGACCTGCAGACAAGTTAAATGAAGAGGGAGCAGGCAAAGTAATAGTCTCAGGGTGATGTTTATCAAAGTACAATTTATATTTGAGCTCCCCTTCGCGACTCTTAACAAGAAAATCATGCGCTATCATACTCCTATAATCTAAATAAGCACGGGGCAGCGATGTTTCCTCTTTCTCTTCATGCCTAATAGGTATTTCAAAATGTTCAGCTAGGCGTGAGGCATAAATGCCTCCAAAGATGGGGCCTTTAGTACGGTTCATACTTAACCGTCTAGCAACAATTCCACCCATACTAACAGAGTTATTTCGGTATAAACCATGGAACAAAATGATAACATCAGGAATACTAAGGTTTCCACAGTTTTCGCGCCCTATCAAGCAACGACTAGCAAATAAGGCAAAGTAGCGTAAAACAGAAAAATGTATGATAGTGATTCTTGCATCAGAAACCTTCCTGGTTTCTCCCACCGTGATAGTGTTAATAACAGTTTCTACTTCATTACGGTGTGGTTCATCCAAAGTGCCCTCAAAAGGTATTTTGCAAACCTCGCAAAATTCAGCTAATGGCATCCTCTTAACAACGTCGTATAAATGAAATTCTACCGATGGAGGTGAATTCTTAGGGAAGAAGTAGAAATTTTTCACAAAAGTATTTGTGAGTAAGAGATACTGATGACGTTGGTCGCGGAGGAAGTTGGTGAGGCCAGCATTCTCAATTAATAAATAGAAATCTTCATAAATCCCGGCTCTCCTCAAGAAGTCATTGGAAGGCCATTCACATGGCCGGACCTCCGCGGTGCGAGGAAAATTAAATTTGGGCTTCTGCTCAACGAGCCTCTCAAAAATCTCTTCATTATTTCTGAAACAACTGAAATTTTTAGTAACTTCAAATAAAAGTGAACCAACTTCAATAAAATTGATAGCAACAGCTCCTACAAGTGCCTAGAGCCTATATAAAGCATTGGAACTACTTGGAACCATATAAATTTGACATGCAAGCTCAAGAACATGGTGACCTATGCAGCATAAATTTGCAATGAATAAAGCCCTAGAACAAAAACTAATTGGACCAATGGAGGAGTCACATACCAAGGAACAATCTCCCCAAGCAGTTTTGCGAGAGGTGCTTTGAGCAAGGAGATCGAAAATCACAGCAACGGGGGCTGGAACTCGTGCTTGAGTTGGTTTTTCGTGTTTGTGTGAGGCAGAGGAAGAAGATGGGTGCAGGAATAAGTGGAGGAGGGCCACCGTGGGCCCACGCGGCAGGGGCGCGCGCCCAGGGGGGTAGGGCGCGCCCCCCACCCTCGTGACCAGGTGGCAGCTCCCCCCGTGGTGATTTTTGCACAGTAAATTCTTAAATATTCCCGAAAAAATCATATTAAATTGTCATGGCATTCTGAGGACTTTTATTTTCAGGAAATTTTTATATTGCACGGATAAGTCAGGAGACAGACAGTAAAATACTATTTTACTTTATTTCTACTAAATAACAGAAAATATAAAAAGGGTACATAAGGTTGTGCTTCTAGTTTCATCCATCTCGTGATCATCAAAATGAATCCACTAACAAGGTTGATCAAGTCTTGATAACGAGCTCATTCCGATTAACACGGAACCGGAGAAATTTCGAATAGCACTAAGTTACCTCAACGGGGATATGAAAATCCCCAACAATAAGAATATCATACTTTTTCTTGACAGTAGGGACAGGAAATTCGAAACCTCCAAAGATAATCGATGGAATTTTTCCAATAGAGTTGATACTATAAACTTGAGGTTGTTTCCTCGGAAAGTGTACCGTATGCTCATTGCCATTAACATGAAAAGTGACATTGCCTTTGTTGCAATCAATAACAGCCCCTGCAGTATTAAGGAAAGGTCTTCCAAGAATAATAGACATACTATCATCCTCAGGAATATCAAGAATAACAAAGTCCGTTAAAATAGTAACGTTTAGAACCACAACAGGCACATCTTCACAAATACCGACAGGTATAGCAGTTGATTTATCAGCCATTTGCAAAGATATTTCAGTAGGTGTCAACTTATTCAAGTCAAGTCTATGATATAAAGAGAGAGGCATAACACTAACACCGGCTCCAAGATCACATAAAGAAGTTTTAACATAATTTCTCTTAATGGAGCATGGTATAGTAGGTACTTCGGGATCTCCAAGTTTCTTCGGTATTCCACCCTTAAAAGTATAATTAGCAACCATGGTGGAAATTTCAGCTTCAGGTATCTTTATTTTATTAGTAATAATATCCTTCCTATACTTAGCATAAGGATTTGTTTTGAGCACGTCAGTTAATCGCATATGCAAAAAGATAGGTCTAATCATTTCAGCAAAGCGCTCAAAATCCTCATCAACCTTTTTTCTTGGATGGTTTCGGAGGAAAAGGCATGGGTTTCTGAACCCATGGTTCCCTTTCTTTACCATGTTTCCTAGCAACGAAGTCTCTTTTATCATAGCGTTGATTCCTTGATTATGGGTTATCAAGATCAACAGCAGGTTGAACTTCTACATCATTATCATTACTAGGTTGAGCATTATCATGAACATCATCATTAACATTTTCACTACGTTCATGTTCATTACCAGATTGTGTTTCAGCATCAGACATGGAAATATCATTTGGATTCTCAGGTGGCTCAGCAATAGGTTCACTAGAAGTTTGCAAAGTCCTATCATTTTTCTTTTTCTTCCTTTTAGAAGAACTAGGTACATCAATATCATTTCTCTGAGAATCTTGCTTGATTCTCTTAGGGTGGCCTTCAGGATACAAAGGTTCCTGAGTTATTCTACCAGTTCTAGTAGCCACTCTAACAACATAATCATTTTTCTTACTATTCATTTCATCAAGCGCTTCTTTTTGAGCTTTAAGTACTTGTTCTACTTGAGTGGTAACCATAGAAGCATGTTTGCTAACAAGTTTAAGTTCACCTCTAATATCAGCCATATAATCACCCAAGCGTTTAATCATATAAGCATCTTGTTTTAATTGTCTACCAAAATAAGCATTAAATTCATCTTGCTTAAACATAAAGTTATCAAACTCATCCAAGCACGGACTAGCAATTTTAGTAGGAGGGACTTCAGCTTTATCATATCTATAGAGAGAATTTACCTTTACTACCTGTGCCGGGATATTGGGAGGTTCTTCAGTAAATAAGTAATTGAGATCATATACTTCTTCAACGGGCGGTAAATTAAGGCCATGTATTTCTTCAATAGGAGGTAAATTCTTAACATCTTCAGCTTTAATACCTTTTTCTTTCATAGGTTTCTGTGCCTCTTGCATATCTTCAGGACTGAGAAATAGAACACCTCTCTTCTTCGGAGTTGGTTAGGAATAGGCTCAATAATTGGCTCAGAAATTGGCTCAGGAGCTGGCTCGGGAGGTGCCCAATTATTTTCATTTGTCAACATATTGTTTAATAGAATTTCCGCTTCATCCGGTGTTCTTTCCCTGAAAAGAGAACCAGCACAACTATCTAGGTAATCTCTGGAAGCATCAGTTAGTCCATTATAAAAGATATCAAGTATTTCAGGTTTCTTAAGAGGATAATCAGGAAAAGCATTGAGTAACTTGAGAAGCCTCCCCCAGGCTTGTGGGAGAATCTCTTCTTCAATTTGCACAAAGTTATATATTTCCCTCAAGGCAGCTTGTTTCTTATGAGCAGGGAAATATTTAGCAGAGAAGTAATAAATCATATCCTGGGGACTTTGCACACAACCAGGATCAAGAGAATTAAACCATATCTTAGCATCACCCTTTAATGAGAACGGAAATATTTTGAGTAAATAAAGGTAGCGCGCTCTCTCATTATTAGTAAACAGGGCATCTATATCATTTAACTTAGTAAGATGTGCCACAACAGTTTCAGATTCATAGCCATAGAAAGGATCAGATTCAACCAAGGTAATTATATCTGGATCAACAGAAAAATCATAATAATCCTTATCGGGAACACAAATAGGTGAAGAAGCAAAAGCAGGGTCGGGTCTCATTCTATCTCTAAAAGATTCTTTACTCCATTTAACTAGCAACCTCTTAAGTTCATATCTATCCTGGCAAGCAAAAATAGCTGCAGAAGATTCTGCATCAAAAAGATAACCTTCAGGAATAGGAGGCATATTTTCATCATCACTCTCATCATTGTATTCAGGGGTAATAATTTCTCTTTCTCTAGACCTAGCAATTTGCTCATCAAGAAATTCACCAAGGGGCATAGTAGTATCAAGCATAGAAGTGGTTTCATCATAAGTATCATGCATAGCAGAAGTGGCATCATCAATAACATGCGACATATCAGAATTCATAGCAGTAGCAGGTTTAGGTGTCGCAAGCTTACTTATAATAGAAGGAGAATCTAGTGCAAGGCTAGATGGTAGTTCCTTACCTCCCCTCGTAGTTGAGGGTAAAATCTTGGTCTTAGCGTCTTTCAAGTTCTTCATAGTGTCCAGCAGATATAAATCCCAAGTGACTCAAAGAATAGAGCTATGCTCCCCGGCAACGGCACCAGAAAAAGTTCTTGATAACCCACAAGTATAGGGGATCGCAACAGTTTTCGAGGGTAGAATATTCAACCCAAATTTATTGATTCGACACAAGGGGAGCCAAAGAATATTCTCAAGTATTAGCAGTTGAGTTGTCAATTCAACCACACCTGGAAACTTAGTATCTGCAGCAAAGTGTTTAGTAGCAAAGTAATATGATAGTGGTGATAACGGTAACAAAAGTAAAGACAGCAAAAGTAATGTTTTTGGTGTTTTGTAGTGATTGTAAAAGTAGCAACGGAAAAGTAAATAAGCGAGAACCAGTATATGGAGAACTCGTAGGCACTGGATCAATGATGGATAATTATGCCGGATGTGGTTCATCATGTAACAGTCATAACATAGGGTGACACAGAACTAGCTCCAGTTCATCAATGTAATGTAGGCATGTATTCTGAATATAGTCATACGTGCTTATGGAAAAGAACTTGCATGACATCTTTTGTCCTACCCTCCCATGGCAGCGGGGTCCTATTGGAAACTAAGGGATATTAAGGCCTCCTTTTAATAGAGAACCGGAACAGAGCATTAGCACATAGTGAATACATGAACTCCTCAAACTAAGGTCATCACCGGGAGTGGTTCCGATTATTGTCACTTTGGGGTTGCCGGATCATAACACATAGTAGGTGACTATAGACTTGCAAGATAGGATCAAGAACTCATATATATTCATGAAAACATAATAGGTTCATATCTGAAATCATGGCACTCGGGCCCTAGTGACAAGAATTAAGCATAGCAAAGTCATAGCAACATCAATCTCAGAACATAGTGGATACTAGGAATTAAACCCTAACAAAACTAACTCGATTACATGATAAATCTCATCCAACCCATCACCGTTTTCAGCAAGCCTATGATGGAATTACTCACGCACGGCGGTGAGCATCATGAAATTGGTGATGGAGGATGGTTGATGATGACGACGGCGACGAATCCCCCTCTCCGGAGCCCCGAACGGACTCCAAATCAGCCCTCCCAAGAGAGATTAGGGCTTGGCGGCGGCTCCATATCGTAAAACGCGATGATTTCTTCTCTCTGATTTTTTTTTCTCCCTGAAAGCCAATGTATGGAGTTGGAGTTGGCGTCGGAGGGCCACCAGGGGGCCCACAAGGTAGGGGGGCGCGCCCAGGGGGGGCGCGCCCCCACCCTCATGGACAGGGTGTGGGCCCCTTGGTCTTCATCTTTGGCGAGGATTTTTTATTAATTATCCTAAGATATTCCGTGGAGTTTCAGGTCATTCCGAGAACTTTTATTTTCTGCACATAAAATAACACCATGGCAATTCTGCTAAAAATAGCGTCAGTCTGAGTTAGTTCCATTCAAATCATACAAGTTAGAGTCCAAAACAAGGGCAACAGTGTTTGGAAAAGTAGATACGACGGAGACGTATCAATCAGCTTGATGGACCTGCAGCTTCTTGGTGGGAGAACTACACCGCCACTTACCCGGCCTCCACTGTGACATGGGCTGAGTTCCAGTAGGCATTCCGCACCGCTCATGTTTCAGCTGGAGCCATGAGTCTGAAGAAGCATGAGTTCCGCAACTTACGCCAGGGGAACCATACTGTAGGGAAGTACATGGATGATTTCAGCAAGCTATCTCGCTATGCCCCGGATGATGTGTCCACAGATGTCGCAAAGCAGGAGAAGTTTCTCGAGGGACTCAATGATGAGCTGGGAATGCAGCTAATGGTGGCTACCTTCAATAACTACCAGGAGCTGGTAGACAAGGCCACCATACTTGAAGGCAAGTAGCAGCAGATTGATAGCCGCAAGCAGAAGTATGGCCACGGGAAGTATAATTCCGGAGCTCAGCAGAAGCCCCGTTATGCCCCATACTCGGGAGGGCATACCCATCACACCCATGGAGGACATAATCATGGAGGACATAACCATGGAGGGAATGGGAACAACCGCAACCACGACAACAAGTCAGGCAATGGAAACGGCAATGGCAACCAGCATCATCCTGCCCCGGCTCAGAAAGATCTGAGCCATATCACCTGTTTCAAGTGCCAGAAGATAGGACACTATGCCACTGACTGCCCGGAGGCCAAGCAGAGGAAACGGCAATGGAAGCTCAGCAAAGAAGCACAACCCTTTTCCTCGTGCGCAGGTGAATCACATTGACGTGGAGGACGTCTATGATCAGCTAGAAATTGTGGTTGGTAAGTTTTTATTGAATTCACGTCCAGTTTTGGTACTCTTTGACTCTGGTGCAACACATTCATTTATATCAAGGGTAGTTGTGGAAAAGTACGGGTTGCCCACTAGAACCCTTGGAAGCCCTCTTCAGGTCAGTTCCCCGGGAGGAGAAATGATGGCAGGTTTAGGCTGTCGTGCAACCCTCAACATCGGAAACCATAATTTTCCCGCAGACCTCATAGTATTGGAATCCCAGACCTTGGATGTAATCCTAGGCATGGATTGGTTGACGAAGTTTGAAGGAAACATCGATTGTGCCCGCAAGACGATTCTGCTCACCACCCCGGAGCAGAAGAGGATCAAGTATGTATCCAGGCGCACCCCAACGAAGAATCAGGTGAATTCCCTCAAGGGAGTTGTTTAGGAGGAAGTGCCGGTAGTGAGAGATTTTCCCGATGTGTTTCCAGAGGAATTACCAGGAATGCCACCGGACAGAGATATTGAATTTCTGATTGAGTTATTGCCCGGCACAGCCCCAATATCCAAGAGACCTTATCAGATGCCCCCGAACGATTTGGAAGAGATCAAGAAGCAAATTAATGAGCTATTAGAGAAGGGATATATTCGGCCAAGCTCGTCACCTTGGGGAGCCCCAGTTCTTTTGGTAGAGAAGAAGGATAAAATCCTGAGAATGGTTGTGGATTATCGTTCGTTGAATGATGTGACCATCAAGAACAAGTACCCTCTGCCAATGATGAATGATTTATTTGATCAGCTAGTTGGAGCCAAGGTATTCTCCAAGATCGATCTTTGATCAGGGTATCATCAGTTGAAAATCCGTGAAAAGGATATACCCAAAACAGCTTTCACCACCAGGTATGGTTTATATGAGTATACCGTCATGTCATTTGGATTGACTAATGCCCCTGCATACTTCATGAATTTGATGAACAAGGTATTTATGGAATATCTGGACAAGTTTGTCGTGGTGTTCATCGATGATATACTGATTTTCTCCAAGAGCGAGGAAGAGCATAAGGAACATTTGTGTCTACTTCTGGAGAAACTTCGAGAACATCAGTTGTATGCCAAGTTCAGCAAATGTGAATTTTGGCTAAAGGAAGTCGGATTCCTTGGACATGTTATTTCAGGAGAAGGAATAGCAGTTGACCCCACCAAGGTTGTATCAGTCACCGATTGGCAGTCACCCACCTCAGTTAAGGAGATCTGCAGTTTTCTCGGACTCGCGGGATATTATCGGAGGTTTATTGAGAATTTCTCGAAGATTGCCAAGCCCATGACTGAGCTGTTGAAGAAGGACGCCAAGTACATTTAGACCGAGGATTGTGAAGCCAGTTTCCAGGAATTGAAGAAACATTTGGTTACAGCCCCAGTGCTGATTTTGCCGGACATACACAAGGATTACTAGGTATATTGTGACGCTTCTCGTCAGGGACTCGGAGGAGTACTGATGCAGGAAGGAAAAGTTGTAGCTTATAGCTCCCGACAGCTACGACCTCACGAGATGAATTATGCCACACATGATTTGGAGTTAGCAGCCGTAGTGCATGCACTCAAGACCTGGAGGCATTTCCTTATCATAAATAGTTGCAAGGTTTATACGGATCATAAGAGCTTGAAGTATATTTTCACGCAGAAAGAGTTGAACCTTAGGCAGAGGAGATGGCTAGAATTAATCAAGGACTATGACATGAGATTGCATTACCTCCCAGGAAAGGCTAATGTTGTAGCTGATGCTTTGAGCCGTAAGAGTTATGTGAATACTCTTATAGTGGGAGGATTACCCCAGGAGTTAGTCGATGACCTCAGAGATCTTCGTCTAGAGATAGTTCCGAGAGGATATGTTGCAGCTCTGGAAGTTTAGTCCACTTTGACCGAAAGAATTCGTGAAGCCCAGAAGTCGGACAAGGAAATTGATGAGATAAAGAAAAGGATGAATGAAGGAAAAGCTAAAGGGTTCCGTAAGGATGAGTATGGAGCTATATGGTTTGAGGATCGTATTTATGTACCCAATGATCCCGAACTCAGGAAGCTAATTCTTCAGGAGGCTCATGATTCACCGTACTCGATTCACCCCGGCAACACCAAGATGTATCTGGATTTGAAGGAAAGTTTTTGGTGGATAGGTATGAAGAAGGATATTGCCGAGTACGTAGTCGTATGCTATGTTTGCCAGCGAGTAAAAGCGGAACATCAGAAGCCAGCAGGGTTACTTCAACCTTTGCCGATTCCTGAGTGGAAATGGGAGAAACTTGGAATGGATTTTATCACAGGATTACCCAGGACCCGTTCAGGTTATGATTCCATATGGGTAGTGGTTGATCGCTTGACCAAGGTAGCTCATTTCATTCTCGTGAAGACTACCTATACCAGTGCTAAGTTAGCCAAGATATACATGACCAGGATCGTATGTCTGCATGGAGTTCCAAGGAGTATCGTGTCAGTTAGAGGAACACAATTTACCTCAAAGTTTTGGAATCAGTTGCATGAAACTTTGGGTACGAGGTTGGAGTTCAGTACAGCTTTTCATCCGCAGACAGATGGACAGACCGTGAGAGTCAACCAGATTATGGAGGACATCTTGAGAGCTTCTACGCTAGACTATGGGTCTAGCTGGGATGATAATTTGCCATAGCAGAGTTCTCATACAATAACAGTTATCAAACCAGTCTGAAGATGGCCCCTTTCGAAGCTCTATACGGAAGGAGGTGCAGAACACCATTGTTGTGGGATGGTGTTGAAGATCGAAAACTTTTCGGTCCCGATCTTATCAGAGATTCCGAAGAGAAAGTCAAGCTGATTCGAGATAGACTCGAGGTAGCCCAATCGAGGCAGAAGAGTTATGCCAACAGTAAACGCAAGGAAGTAACATACGAAGCGGGAGACCGAGCATATCTTCGTGTGTCCACACTTCGTGAAATCAAGAGGTTTGGTGTTAAAGGAAAGTTGGCACCTAGGTTCATTGGCCCCTACAAAATCCTCGAACATCGTGGAGAAGTTGCTTACAAGCTGGAATTGCTAGAAGGATTGTCCGGAGTTCATGATGTCTTCCATGTTTCTCAGCTGAAGAAACGCCATGCTGAGATGGCCGATATTCCATTGAGAGACACAGTGCCCCTAGAGGCCATACAGCTCGACAGTGATCTGACTTATGAGAAGAAACCCGTCAGAATTCTCGAGACTGCGAACAGAGTCATCCGCAGCAAGATCATCAAGTTTTGCAAGGTTCTGTGGAGTCATCATTCCGAGGAGGAAGCCGCCTGGGAGCGACAAGAAGACCTCCGCAGAGACCACCCGCACCTATTTGCTAGCCAACCCGAATCTCGAGGGCGAGATTCATCTTAAGGTGGGTAGGTTTCTAACATCCCAAATTTCCCATTTGGAATGTTTTACAGTTATAGCTAAGCATCTATGCATATTGTCTGAAAGTTGAGTGGCATTTGAAATATTTCAGAGGCTTTTGAGTTTGTTTGAATTTGGATTAAAATTGGCAGTTGAATTTATTTCAAATCAATGCCTGACAAATACTTGAGCAAAAGTATGAGAGGAGTAAACATGACACTCCAAAAATGTCATAAGAAAAATATTGCCAAAAAGTTTGGATTCAAATCTGATTTTTATTTGGGATTTCTAGAAAGTGTTTTCGTTAGTTTGAGTTTTGCCGCTGGAAAAATGTCCGCGCTGTAGGATAAATTCCCCTGAGAATTTATATATATATATATATATATATATATATATATATATATATAATATAGATATTTTTCTATATTCTTTCTTCTCTCTAATTCAAAAAAAGGAAAAACCCCAGGCGCCAGCCAGGCCAACTGGCCCAGCCAGCACCGGGCGCAGCCCACCAGCGCTCGAGCCGGCCTGCCCCTAGCGCCGCACCCGAACCCTCTCCGCCTCGGTCGCCCGCTCACTCCACCCCCTCTCTCTCTCTCTCACCGACGCGCTGGCCCCACCCGTTCTCTTCCCTCTCACGCACGCAAACGCCGCCCGGAGCACGCCTGACGACGCCGCTGTTCCGATCCTCTCGGGATCGTGATCCTGAGATGCCCCCTCCTCCAAGTTGATGCCCTATATAAAGCCCTGCCTCTCCTCCCTTGGACCCCCTAAAACCCTACCCTCCAAACCCACCACAGCTCGCGGCCTCGCCGAACGCATCTCGCCGCCGCCGCCTTGGTTCGCTGCCGTTTCCGCCGCCGGTGAGCACCCCCTGCCCATCCAAGCTACTCCACCCGAACCGCCACTTCATCCCGCACCTCCCTGACATCCTCTCTTCGCCCAAGAACCGCCGGAGCCACCGCCTTGAGCATCACCGCCCGTCGCCGGAGTTGGAGCTCACCAGGAGCTCTATCGAGCTCGTACCACTCGTCACCGTCACCCTCGACCACCGCTAATACCACCACCATCTCCGCCTTGCTCCGTCGCACCGCGTCGACCACTTCCCCTTCTACCCCGACGACCGGAGCCGCTGCACCGCCATCGCCCGAGTCGCCGCCGGCGTCTCCGTCCGTCACCGTCGTCCGTTGTAAGCTCAAGATCCCCTCCACCGTTGGATCTCGCTTGTACAGCTTAGATTAGAAGAGTGAAGGGGTATGGTTTTATTTCATATAGATCGGTTTTAGTTATGGTTTATTTTAGACCGGTCCGGTTTATTTCTTATAGCCCGTAGGCGTTTTAGTTATATAGCGATCGGAGCGTCTTTTAGTTAGCCCACGGCCCAGTAGCGCTAGATTTTGTTTTCTTTTTTTTAGTTTTATTTTCTGTTTCAGCAGAATAGTTCTGTTTTTGTTTTTGCTATTGCTTTTAGCTGGTTTATTATTTTTAGTTGATCCTTTTTTTGTTACTTTGCAAATTTGTTGTAGTTTCTGTAAAAAATATGTTTAGCCATGATTAAATTATTAGAAATAGTTTTATATTAGATTTAGACAGAATAGTTTTTCTGCCATAAATTGACCTAGGATTATTATTTTTAGTGATTCCTTTTGCTCCTAGTTTGTATGATGTTTTCCTTTCTGTTAGTTAGCAAAACCCATGCTTAGGTTCTGTTAAGAATAGTTTTAGTTGTGTAAAACTATTTCTTAGTTGCTGCTTGTTGTGGTGAAAACCTTGATTTGCTTTCTCCGAGTTTTCTTTGGATTTTGTTTGAGTGCTTGGGTGTTTTACTTCAACTTGCTGTTATGTTATATTGTGCTATACTTATTTGTGCTATTGTTTGACTCGGTAGAATTCCCGGAATGCGAAGCCTGCTATTATGAGTCGCTAGCTTTCAAAGACCGTCAGCCAGGCAAGTCATTTGATCATGTTTTTACAATACCTATGATTTTATTGCATTAGAATTATACCTCCCCACCATGCATGCAGTAGGAGAATTTTGTTAAGTTATGTTCTTGAGTAGTATCATGAGGTAGGATGAACCCTTCTCCCTTGTTACCGATGCCCGGGACGATGTAGTTGATTGCTTTGCTTTAGTAGACGGGGTTGGTTGAGTGATTCATAAGGGAGATGCGAGAGTCAAAAAGATGATGACAACCCCATGACTTCTCAAGACGGACTTCAAAATTCACTACTGGGTGGAGGACGGTTGACGGGCACCCTGGAGAAACCAGCAGATGGCCGGGATGCATGGAGAAGCGCCATGACATCTTGCGGAAAGCTTCATCCAGCCACGAAGAGACAGATGAATACCCCATTGACCGGAAGCTTACCTGTGCAACCGCAAGCCATTATGGGCTCTGGCTTAGTCGACCCTAGGCGTGACTCTGGCCGGACGGTGCTACGAGATGTAGAAGAACGGTAGGATTGGATGGGCACCGGCATTGGGCCAGAGGAACTCTTCGGAAGAACCTGTTTCATTCGTCCCGTCTTCAAACACTAGGCAGTGCGAAGACTTAAAGGAGGGAACGATTCTTGAGGGTAAAGTGTACAAACCTCTGCAGAGTGAAGATCTAATCGATTAGCCGTGTCCCCGGTTACGGACAATTTGAGCCTCTGGAACTTGGAGTATTTCGGATATCTCAACTCGGAACTTAATAAATTAATTGAGGGTTTATTTAATAATTGGGAATGAGACATTGGTTGGCAGAACCATCTCAATAACTACCAACATTTTGTAGTATTTGCAAACCAGTCCTTGATGTAGGGAAAAACTGGCTTTTTCGCAAAACAAAGAAACTTAGAGCCCCACAGCCAAAATTGCATATAGTATTAGCAATTTATTGCTGTTCTCTCTTCATGACTTGCCGGCATATTCAAAAATGCTGACCTACATGGCTGCAACGTCTTATGTTGCAGAGGAGTTTTCCGATCAGGAGTGAGGCTACGATCCACGCTTGGCGATTGCCCTATGGACTCGGATGGACTTGCTACTCGTCTATGCTTCCGTAGCTTTATTTAGTTTATTTCTCATGAGTTGGCCTTCGGCCGAATTTATTATCTTGTAATAAGACTCGATATGAGAATCGTGTAATAAATTCAGGTGTGATTGAACTTTGAATCTTTGCATCAATGTACTATGTGTGCCAGCATGATCTTGGGATGGTACAGCTACACAGAGACTTGACCAATTTCGGGTGGGGTCGCTACAGGTTAGGCTACCATCAAATCAAAATCAAGAATGGTGACATTCCCAAAACGGCCTTTGTTACTCGTTGTGGCCAATACGAGTACACCGTCATGTCCTTCGGATTAACCAACGCCCCAGCCACTTTCTCTCGGTTAATGAACTCAATCTTCATGGAGTATTTGGATAAATTCATCGTGGTTTACCTCGATGATATACTCATCTACTCCAAGAATGAGGAAGAACATGCCGAGAATCTAAGGCTAGTGTTGATGAAACTTCGAGAGCATCGCATTTATGCCAAATTCTCTAAATGTGAATTTTGGTTGCCGGAAGTGACCTACCTAGGCCATGTAATCTCTGGTAAGGGTATTGCTGTCAATCTTGAGCGAGTTCACGCCGTTCTTAATTGGACTCCACCTAAATCGGTCAAGCAAGTTCGGAGTTTCCTTGGCTTAGCGAGCTATTATCGCCGCTTTGTCGAGAACTTTTCCAAAGTTGCTGAACCTCTAACTAAACTCCTCAAGAAAGATAAAAAGTTCGAGTGGACCCCACAATGTGAGCATAGTTTTCAGGAACTAAAAATACGCCTGACTTCTGCTCCCGTACTGGTACCACCAGATTTTTCCAAGGACTTTGTTATTTATCGCGACGCCTCGCGACAAGGACTAGGTTGCATCCTCATGCATGATCGTCATGTAATTGCCTATGCTTCATAGCACTTGCACCCACATGAGGAAAATTATCCTACACATGATCTATAGCTTGCAGTTGTAATCCACGCACTCAGAACTTGGTGACATTACCTTCTCGGTAATCATTGCGAAATCTTCACCGATCACCAAAGCCTGAAGTATATATTCACCCAACCGGATTTGAATCTCAGGCAAAGACGTTGGGTCGAGTTGATCACAGATTTCGACTTATGAATAACTTACACCCCAGGAAATGCCAACGTCATGGCTGACGCTCTAAGTCGTAAATATTATTGTAACAATCTGATGTTAAAACAAAGTCAACCACTTCTCCATGAGGAATTTTAGAAGCTTAACCTTCACATCGTTCCTCAAGGATTCCTTTCCACCTTGGTGGCGAAACCTACTCTTACGGATCAAATCATCGCTGCCCAAAAGCGAGATAAAGGGATATTCCGGATCAAGGAGAACATTGTTAGTGGAGATGCTAAATGTTTCTCTATGAATGATCAAGGTGTTGTGTACTTTGAGAGCCGTCTAGTGGTTCCTAAAAACCAACATCTATGGAGTTGGTCCTTAAGGAGGCTCATGAATCCCCTCTCACCATTCATCCCGGTAGTACTAAGATGTATCAGGACCTACGCCAGAGGTTCTGGTGGACTAGGATGAAGAGAGAAATTGCTCAATATATTGCAAATTGTGATGTTTGTCGTCGTGTTAAAGTAGAGCGTCAACGGCCTTGAGCACCATTCCGAGAAAGAAGCAACTTGGGAAAGGGAGGATCATCTTCGACTTGAGTACCCCACCTTCTTCTCGGAGGATCCTAAATCTCGGGACGAGATTTTTCTGAGTGGGGGTGAGTTGTCACACCTCTAGCTAGATCATGTAGTAGAGTGATGGCATCATGTTTATCTTCATCAGAAACTTGGAAATGGGGATGACAAAACCCCCAGCAATCCCTGAAACCAACTAAGGTTTACTAAAATTATTTTCAATGAACCTGAAATGCCCTTCTAAAATGTTCATCATCTTTGCCTTGGTCTTAAACCTCTGACAAAAATGCTGCACAAATTTCTAGGTCATCTCAAGGTCACTGAATTAAATCATTAGTTAATTTCATTTGGGCATTTGAATGCTAGTAAATATTTTAAATGTCCAAATAATCCTAAACTGAAATGTTCCATGTTGGATATATTCCAAACAGTGGCCATGAGCAGTTTGGTGATTTTTGAAAGAGTTGAGCTATTTTTAGAAATGCCACAAACTTGCAGAAATAAAACAAAAATAGAAATAAAAGGAAAAGGACTTACCTGGCCGAAACCCACCACCCAGCCCACCTGGTGGCCCAGCACTGTGCTGGCCCATGCCAGCCAGCTGCTTCGTCCCCGCCAGGCAGGCAGGGAGGTGACGCTGATGAGTGCGAGCTCGCCACAGCGCCACCTGCTTGCCGCTCAGCCCCTGGACGCGCTGGTCGACCTCCACGTCGCCCCCTCGACCACCTGGACACGCCCATTCGCCCCCAACGCCTCTCCCTCGCTCCCCTCTGCCATGACCGACGCAGCCGCAACCGCCTCGCCATCATAGACGTGGCCACCGCCGTCTCTGCGCCGCCTTGCCGTGTCCAGCAGCTCCGCCATCCTCCTCTCCATCGAGCAAGATTAGCCCTGAGCGCTCATTCACCCCGAAGCCACTACATCAACCTCGCTCGACTCCACCGTCACTGGAGATCCCCTTCGCCGTCATCGCTCCTCCAGCTCGTCCTCGACCGCGCTGCCTAGCTCATCATGACCGTCGTGAGCTTCTGCCTCTCCCCATCCTTCCCGCTCTTGCTATCGTCCACGTTATCGACCAGAGCTTGTCGCTGACGAAGCTCCGGCCACCCAACAGGCACACCATCATGTCCAATGACTTCATAGCACCACATAGACCACGTAGGAGCTGGCCTTGAGCCTCCAAGATCACCACAGAGACGAGTTCGACCTCGCCCGTACTCAGGCAGCCGCACAACTCGTCGTCGGCGTCGTTTTCGGCGACCTGGAGCTTAACCACCACCACCACTCGACGCGGCTCACTCCCAGCTTCACGTAGATGGTCTCCGCCATCCATTTGGTCGCCGGAGGGCAAAACCCGCACCTCCACCGCATCTGGGCGTCGCCGGCAGCTAAATGCCAGCGAGTCAGCGTGGTTTGACCAGGGGTTTGACTCCCCTGGGTCACTGACATGTGGGCCCTGCCATCTAGTCAAACCTAGATTAGTATTAAGCTACTCCTAATTAATTTAGTTAATTAACAGAGACACTGACCAGTGGGTCCCACTAGCCAAGTTTGACCTGGAAGCCCCTGTTGACCTGTTGACGCAGTAACTCACTTTTCTGGATTTATTCTTATTCAGGAAATTCCAGAAAATAGTGCAAACTTCAAAAAATTCATAGAAAAAATCTGTAACTCCAAAAGCAAAGTGTTATATATGAAAAATGATCAAAAAATCCAATCTATCCATCTGTACTAGTTTCATGCATGTTTAAACAAGTTAACTTGTTGTTTAGTGCAAAACATGATAAAGCACTATTTAAGATCATATATGAGTTTGGAATTTGAATCTTTGGTTCAAAATGGCTCAAACTCATCTGATCATAGTTGCATTAGCCCAACATACTCATTTTGCCATGTCTCATGCATGCATCATATTGTTGCACATTGTTTGGTATTGATTGTATATTGGTGCTCTCTGCGGTAGGTTCTGCCTCGGAAGAATACCGCGAGAACCTGTACGAAGACCAGTATTAGACTACGGACCCACAAGGCAAGCAACCAACCATTTGATCATATTGATACAATCCCATGTTCTCGCTTCTGCTCTCTTTTACTGCATTTAAGACAAAGCGTTTCAAACTGCTGTGTGCTATGGTAGTTGAACCCATTTCCTCTGCATGACCTGTCATTGCCACAGTAACTAGATGAAACCCACAAGCATGTGTAGGAGTTGATTAAGCGATGTGTATGTGTTTCCTACCTTGCTATGCCTACTATGCTTAGAGTCGTGTCAGGTCTGGTTCATCTAGGTGATGGGCTAGAGTGAAATGATCATGTTGGTAATCAGAGTGATGTGTTGAACACGATTTGGTAAAGGTATCGATGAGAGGCCATGTAGGAGTACATGGTGGGTTGTTTCATTGGAACCGTCCTTAAGCACTGAGATATGTATGTTTGATTTAAGATTCAGCTACTACCATGCATTGGGCCCTGAAATATGACCCCGCTCGACTTCTTAACCACCCTAGTCCTCTGTCCAGGAGTTGCAAGTAGTTTCTGGTGTTTGTAGCTTACTGGAGGCCATGGGCAGCGCTGACCCTCGGGGTGGGCTGTGATGCGGTAGGTACGTGGCACGGTGTACTAGATGCCCGTTTGGTATCTCGGGAACCCTGCACACATTGTTCGGGGCCGTATGTGGAAACCTCGGCCGGACTCCCTGCGGATGGAACCTGAATAGGCGATAAACCTGGACTAGAGACTTGAGTGTTTAGGTAGGTCGTGGTTGATGTCTACTACACAACCTTCTTCTTGTAGACGTTGTTGGGCCTGCAAGTGCACAGGGTTGTAGGACAGTAGCAAATTTCCCTCAAGTGGATGACCTAAGGTTTATCAATCCGCAGGAGGCATAGGATGAAGATGGTCTCTGTCAAACAACCCTGCAACCAAATAACAAAGAGTCTCTTGTGTCCCCAACACACCCAATACAATGGCAAATTGTACTGGTGCACTAGTTCGGCGAAGAGATGAAGATACAAGTGCAAAATAGATGGTAGATAAAGGTATTTGTAATCTGAAATAATAAAAACAGCAAGGTAGCGGGCGATAAAAGTGAGCGTAAACGGTATTGCAATGATAGGAAACAAGGCCTAGTGTTCATACTTTCGCTAGAGGAAGTTCTCTCAAAAATAATAACATAGATAGATCATATAACAAGTCCTCAACATGCAACAAAGAGTCACTCCAAAGCCACTAATAGCGGAGAACAAACATAGAGATTATGGTAGGGTACGAAACCACCTCAAAGTTATTCTTTCGGATCGATCTATAAAAGAGTTCGTACTAGAATAACACCTTAAGACACAAATCAACCAAAACCCTAATGTCACCTAGATACTCCATTGTCACCTCAAGTATCCGTGGGCATGATTATACGATATGCATCACACAATCTCAGATTCATCTAACCAACATAAAAGTACTTCAAAAAGTGCCCCAAAGCTACTACCGGAGAGTCAAGAACGTGTGCCAACCCCTATGCATAGGTTCCCAATGTCACGAAACCGGCAAGTTGATCACCAAAACATACATCAAGTGGATCGCAAGACATACATCAAGTGTTCTCATAAAAGACTCAATCCGATAAGATAACTTCAAAGGGAAACTCAATTCATCACAAGAGAGTAGAGGGGGAGAAACATCATAAGATCCAACTACAATAGCAAAGCTCGGGATACATCAAGATCGTTCCATAGAGGGAAAACGAGAGAGAACACGAGAGAGAGAGAGAGAGAGAGAGAGAGAGATAAAACACATAGCTACTAGTACATATCCCTCAGCCCCGAGGGTGAACTACTCCCTCCTCGTCATGGATAGCGTCGGGATGATGAAGATGGCCATCGGTGATGGGATCCCCCTCCGGCAGGGTGCCGGAACGGGCTCCCGAGAGGTTTTTGGTGGCTACAGAGCCTTGCAGCGGCGGAACTCCCAATCTATCTTCTGTTCTGGAAGTTTTAGGGTACGTAGGTATATATGGGTGCAAGGAGTACGTCGGTGGAGCTTCGGGGGGGGCCACGAGGCAGGGGTGCGCGCCCTAGGGGGTGGGCGCGCCCCCCACCCTCGTGAGCACCTCCTGTATCTTCTGACGTGGATTCCAAGTCCATCAGGTGAGTTTACTTCCAAAATTAACTTCTCCAGCTGATTTCGTTCCGTTTTGACTTCGTCTGATATTCCTTTTCCTCGAAACACTTAAATAGGCATAAAACAGCAAATCTGGGCTGGGCCTCCGGTTAATAGGTTAGTCCCAAAAATTAATATAAAAGTGGAAAATAAAGCCCAATATTGCCTAAATAGTAGATAAAGTAGCATGGAGCACTCAAAAATTATAGATACGTTCGAGACGTATCAAGCATCCCCAAGCTTAATTCCTGCTCGTCCTCGAGTAGGTAAATGATAAAAAAGAGAATTTTTGATGCGGAGTGATACTTTGGCATAATTTCAATGTAAATCTTCTTAATTGTAGTATGAATATTCAGATCCGAAAGATTCAAGACAAAAGTTCATATTGACATAAAAGTAATAATACTTCAAGCATACTAATCAAAGCAATCGTGTCTTCTCAAAATAGCATGGCTAAAGAAAGTTATCCCTACAAAATCATATAGTCTGGCTGTTGCTCTATCTTCATCACACAAAGTATTTAATCATGCACAACCCCGACGATAAGCCAAGCAATTGTTTCATACTTTAGTGATCTTAAACTCTTTCAACTTTCACGCGATACATGAGCGTGAGCCATGGACATAGCACTATATGTGGAATAGAATGGTGGTTGTGGAGAAGACAAAAAGGAGAAGATAGTCTCACATCAACTAGGCGTATGAATGGGCTATGGAGATGCCCATTAATAGATATCAATGTGAGTGAACAGGGATTGCCATGCGACGGATGCACTAGAGCTATAAATATATGAAAGCTCAACAAAAGAAACTAAGTGGGTGTGCATCCAACTTGCTTGCTCATAAAGACCTAGGGCACTTTTGAGGAAGCCCGTCATTGGAATATAGAAGCCAAGTTCTATAATGAAAAATTCCCACTAGTATATGAAAGTGACAACATATGAGACTCTCTATCATGAAGATCACGGTGCTATTTTAAAGCACAAGTGTGGTAAAAGGATAGTAGCATTGTCCCTTCTCTCTTTTTCTCTCATTTTTTTGGCCTTTTATCTTTTTTTATGGCCTCTTTTTTTTATTTTTCGTCCAGAGTCTCATCCCGACTTATGGGGGAATCATAGTCTCCATCATCCTTTCCTCATTGGGACAATGCTCTAATAATGATGATCATCACACTTTTATTTTTCTTACAAATCAACAATTACAACTCGAAACTTAGAACAAAATATGACTCTATATGAATGCCTCCGGCGGTGTACCGGGATATGCAATGAATCAAGAGCGACATGTATGAAAATTATGAAGGTGGCCTTGCCACAAATACAATGTCAACTACATGTTCATGCAAAAAGCAATATGACAAAAGTAATTTGTGTGATATGAACGGAACGGTGGAAAGTTGCATGGCAACATATCTCGAAATGGCTATGGTAATGCCATAATAGGTAGGTATGGTGGCTGTTTTGAGGAAGGTATATGGTGGGTGTATGGTACCGACGAAAGTTGCGCGGCACAAGAGAGGCTAGCAATAATGGAAGGGTGAAAGGGTGTGTATAATCCATGGACTCAACATTAATCAAAAGAACTCATGCACTTGTTGCAAAAATTTAGAAGTCATCAAAAACCAAAGCACTACGCGCATGCTCCTAGGGGGATAGATTGGTAGGAAAAGACCATCGCTCGTCCCCGACCGCCACTCATAAGGAAGACAATCAATAAATAAAATTGTGCTCCGACTTCATCACAAAGCGGTTCACCATACGTGCATGCTATGGGACTTGCAAACTTCAACACAAGCATTTCTCAAATTCAAGATTACTCAACTATCACGGCTTTGATATTATCACCTCCATACCTCAAAACAATTATCAAGCATCAAACTTATCTTAGTATTCAACGCACTCAAAAGAAAGTTTCACATATCTTGAATACCAAGTATATTAACATTAAGCAAATTACCATGCTATTAACGACTCTCAAAATAATCTAAGTGAAGCATGAGAGATCAATAGTTTCTTTAAAACAAATCCACCACCGTGCTCTAAAAGATATAAGTGAAGCACTATGAGCAATAACAAAAACTACTCCGAAAGATATAGGTGAAGATCAATGAGTAGTCGAATAATTATGCAACTATGTGAAGACTCTCCCATTTAATAATTTAAGATCTTGATACTTTATTCAAACAGCAAGCAAAGCTAAAGAAAATGACAATGCAAGGATAGCACAACTCATGTGAAGAAACAAAAACTTAGGCTCAACCGATACTAACCGATAGTTGTTGAAAAGGAAAGGTGGGATGCCTACTGGGTCATCCCCAAGCTTAGATGCGAGACTTCTTGAAATATTTTCTTGGGGCGCCTTGGGCATCCCCAAGCTTGAACTTTTGTGTCTCTTTAATTCCTCTCATATCATGGTTTCTCTTTTCATCAAAAGCTTCATTCACAACAAACTCAACAAGAACTCGTGAGATAGGTTAGTATAAACCAATGCAAAACCTTATCATTTTCTACTGTAAAAAAATCGCTAAAATTATTATTCAACATTGCATACTAAATGCTTCTATATATTTAATACTCATGTACTCAAATAGAATCATTAAACAAGAAAACATATGCAAACAATGCAACCATAACAGCAATCTGCCAAAACAGTACAGTCTGTAAAGAATGCAAGAGTAACAATAATTCTCTGACTCCAAAAATTATGAACTAAAATTCCCACTGTAATAAATTTATCAGAGCTTTATACTCAAAAAGATTCAACGTTATACCATTCTCTGACTTTTCTAGGGAATTTTTGCAACAGCGGTAAACTTTCTGTTTTCAAACAGGAACATGCAAACTAGCAAAATAAGCATGGCAAAGGCTATCCTTGACTTTTTTTATTGAAACTAAAGATGTAAAACATTATTCTAACTAACATCAAGCAAAAAATAACAAAAGAAAATGATGCTCCAAGCAAAACACATATCATGTGGTGAATAAAAATATAGCTCCAAGTAAAGTTACCGATGAACGAAGACGAATGAGGGGATGCCTACCGGGGCATCCCCAAGCTTAGGCTCTTGGTTGTCCTTGGATATTACCTTGGGTCACCTTGGGCATCCCCAAGCTTAGGCTCTTGCCACTCCTTATTCCATAGTCCATCGAATCTTTACCAAAAACTTGAAAACTTCAACCACACAAAACTCAAAACAAAACTCGTAAGCCCTGTTAGTATAAGAAAATAAAACCACCACTTAGGTATTGTAATTAACTCATTATAAATTAATATTGGTGTAATATCTACTATATTCTAACATCTCTATGGTTCATACCCTCAATACTAGCCATAGATTCATCAAAATAAGCAAACAACACATAGAAAACAGAATCTGTCAAAAACAGAACAATCTGTAGTAATCTGTACCAAACGTATACTTCTGGAACCCCAAAAATTATGAAATAAATTTCTGGACCTGAGTAATTTGCCTATTAATCATCTTCAAAAAGAATCAACCTAAAACCACTCCAGTAAAAAATGGCAGCTAATCTTGTGAGTGCAAAAGTTTCTGTTTTTCACAGCAAGATCACATAAACTTCACCCAAGTCTTCCCAAAGGTTCTACTTGGCACTTTATTGAAACAAAAGCTATAAAATATTATTACTACAGTATCATAATCATGTGGACACACAAAAATAGTAAGGTTAAATATTGGGTTGTCTCCCAACAAGAGCTTTTCTTTAATGCCTTTCTAGCTAGGCATGATGATGACAATGATGCTCACATAAAAGATAAGAATTGAAACATAACGGGAGCATCATGAAGCATATGACTAGCACATTTAAGTATAAACCACTTCCTATGCATAGGGATTTTGTGAGCAAACAACTTATGGGAACAATAATCAACTAGCATAGGCAGGTAACACAAGCATAGCTTCAAGAATTTAAGCACATCGGGAGGAAACTTCACATTATTGCAATTCCTACAAGCTTATGTTCCTCCCTCATAATAATTTTCAGTAGCATCATGAATGAATTCAACAATATAACCAGCACCTAAAGCATTTTTTCCATGATCTACAAGCATGGAAAATTTACTACTCTCAACATAAGCAAATTTCTTCTCATGAGTAGTAGTGGGAGCAAACTCAACAAAATAACTATCATGTGATTGAAAATTAAGATCAAGATGACACGTTTCATGGTTATCATTATTCTTTAAAGCATACGTGTCATCACAATAATCATCATAGATAGGAGGCATGCGAGCTATTATCGCCGCTTTGTCGAGAACTTTTCCAAAGTTGCTAAACCTCTAACTGAACTCCTCTAGAAAGATAAAAAGTTCGAGTGGACCCCACAATGTGAGCACAGTTTTCAAGAACTACAAAGACGCCTGACTTCTGCTCCCGTACTGGTACCACCAGATTTTTCCAAGGACTTTGTTATTTATCGCGACGCCTCGTGACAAGGACTAGGTTGCATCCTCATGCAAGACCGTCATGTAATTGCCTATGCTTCACAGCACTTGCACCCACATGAGGAAAATTATCCTACACATGATCTATAGCTTGCAGTTGTAGTCCACGCACTCAAAACTTGGCGACATTACCTTCTCGGTAATCGTTGCAAAATCTTCACCGATCACCAAAGTCTGAAGTATATATTCACCCAACCGGATTTGAATCTCAGGCAAAGACGTTGGGTCGAGTTGATCAAAGATTTCGACTTAGGAATAACTTACACCCCAGGAAAAGCCAACGTCATGGCTTACGCTCTAAGTCGTAAATATTATTGTAACAATCTGATGTTACAACAAAGTCAACCACTTCTCCATGAGGAATTTCAGAAGCTTAACCTTCACATCGTTCCTCAAGGATTCCTTTCCACCTTGGTGGCGAAACCTACTCTTACGAATCAAATCATCGCTGCCTAAAAGCGAGATAAAGGGATATTCCGGATCAAGGAGAACATTGTTAGTGGAGATGCTAAATGTTTCTCTGTGAATGATCAAGGTGTTGTGTACTTTGAGAGCCGTCTAGTGGTTCCTAAAAACCAACATCTATGGAGTTGGTCCTTAAGGAGGCTCATGAATCCCCTCTCACCATTCATCCCGGTAGCACTAAGATGTATCAGGACCTACGCCAGAGGTTCTGGTGGACTAGGATGAAGAGAGAAATTGCTCAATATATTGCAAATTGCAATGTTTGTCGTCGTGTTAAAGACGAGCGTCAACGGCCTTGAGCACCATTCCAAGAAAGAAGCAACTTGGGAAAGGGAGGATCGTCTTCGACTTGAGTACCCCACCTTCTTCTCGGAGGATCCTAAATCTCGGGACGAGATTTTTCTGAGTGGGGGTGAGTTGTCACACCTCTAGCTAGCTCATGCATTAGAGTGATGGCATCATGTTTATCTTCATCATAAACTTGGAAATGGGGATGACAAAACCCCCAGCAATCCCTGAAACCAACTAGGGTTTACTAAAATTATTTTCAATGAACCTGAAATGCCCTTCTAAAATGTTCATCATCTTTGCCTTGGTCTTAAACCTCTAAGAAAAATGCTGCACAAATTTCTAGGTCATCCTAAGGTCACTGAATTAAATCATTAGTTAATTTCATTTGGGCATTTAAATGCTAGTAAATATTTTAAATGTCCAAATAATCCTAAACTGAAATGTTCCATGTTGGATATATTCCAAACAGTGGCCATGAGCAGTTTGGTGCTTTTTCAAAGAGTTTAGCTATTTTTAGAAATGCCACAAACTTGTAGAAATAAAACAAAAATAGAAATAAAAGGAAAAGGACTTATCTGGCCGAAACCCACCACCCAGCCCACCTGGTGGCCCAGCACTGTGCTGGCCCATGCCAGCCAGTTGCTTCGTCCCCGCCAGGCAGGCAGGGAGGTGACGCCGATGAGTGCGAGCTCGCCACAGCGCCACCTGCTTGCCGCTCAGCCCCTAGATGCGCTGGTCGACCTCCACGTCGCCCCCTCGACCGCCTGGACACGCCCATTCGCCCCCAATGCCTCTCCCTCGCTCCCCTCTGCCATGGCCGACGCAGCCACAACCGCCTCGCCATCATAGACGTGGCCACCGCCGTCTCTACGCCGCCTTGCCGTGTCCAGCAGCTCCGCCATCCTCCTCTCCATTGAGCAAGATGAGCCTTGAGCGCTCATTCACCCCGAAGCCACTACATCAACCTCGCTCGACTCCGCCGTCGCTGGAGATCCCCTTCGCCGTCATCGCTCCTCCAGCTCGTCCTCGACCGCGCCGCCTAGCTCATCATGACCGTCATGAGCTTCTGCCTCTCCCCATCCTTCCCGCTCTTGCTATCGTCCACTGTATCGACCGGAGCTTGTCGCTGACGAAGCTCCGGCCACCCAACAGGCACACCACCATGTCCAATGAGTTCACAGCACCACGTAGACCATGTAGGAGCTGGCCTTGAGCCTCCAAGATCACCACAGCGACGAGTTCGACCTCGCCCGTACTCAGGCAGCCGCACAACTCGTCGCCGGCGTCGTTTCCGGCAACCTGGAGCTCAACCACCACCACCACTCGACGCGGCTCACTCCCAGCTTCACGTAGATGGTCTCCGCCATCCATTTGGTCGCCGGAGGGCAAAACCCGCACCTCCACCGCATCTGGGCGTCGCCGGCAGCTAAACCCCAGCGAGTCAGCGTGGTTTGACCAGGGGTTTGACTCCCCTGGGTCACTGACATGTGGGCCCTGCCATCTAGTCAAACCTAGATTAGTATTAAGCTAATCCTAAATAATTTAGTTAATTAACAGAGACACTGACCAGTGGGTCCCACTAGCCAAGTTTGACCTGGAAGCCCCTGTTGACCTGCTGACGCAGTAACTCACTTTTCTGGATTTATTCTTATTCAGGAAATTCAAGAAAATAGTGCAAACTTCAAAAAAATCATAGAAAAAAATCTGTAACTCCAAAAGCAAAGTGTTATATACGAAAAAAGATTAAAAAAATCCAATCTATCCATCTGTACTAGTTTCATGCATGTTTAAACAAGTTAACTTGTTGTTTAGTGCAAAACATGATAAAGCACTATTTAAGATCATATATGAGTTTGGAATTTGAATCTTTGGTTCAAAATGGCTCAAACTCATCTGATCATAGTTGCATTAGCCCAACATACTCATTTTGCCATGTCTCATGCATGCATCATATTGTTGCACATTGTTTGGTATTGATTGTATATTGGTGCTCTCTGCGGTAGGTTCTGCCTCGTAAGAATACCGCGAGAACCTGTACGAAGACCAGTATTAGACTACGGACCCGCAAGGCAAGCAACCAACCATTTGATCATATCGATACAATCCCATTTTCTCGCTTCTGCTCTCTTTTACTGCATTTAAGACAAAGCATTTCAAAATGCTGTGTGCTACGGTAGTTGAACCCATTTCCTTTGCATGACCTGTCATTGCCATAGTAACTAGATGAAGCCAACAAGCATGTGTAGGAGTTGATTAAGCCATGTGTATGTGTTTCCTACCTTGCTATGCCTACTATGATTAGAGTCGTGTCAGCTTTGGTTCATCTAGGTGATGGGCTAGAGTGAAATGATCATGTTGGTAATGAGAGTGATGTGTTGAGCACGATTTGGTAAAGGTATCGATGAGAGGCCATGTAGGAGTACATGGTGGGTTGTTTCATTGGAACCGTCCTTAAGCACTGAGATATGTATGTGTGATTTAAGATTCAGCTACTACCATGCATTGGGCCCTGAAATATGACCCCGCTCGACTTCTTAACCACCCTAGTCCTCTGTCCAGGAGTTGCAAGTAGTTTCTGGTGTTTGTAGCTTACTGGAGGCCATGGGCAGCGCTGACCCTCGGGGTGGGCTGTGATGCGGTAGGTACGTGGCACGGTGTACTAGATGCCCGTTTGGTATCTCGGGAACCCTGCACACATTGTTCGGGGCCGTATGTGGAAACCTCGGCCGGACTCCCTGCGGATGGAACCTGAATAGGCGATAAACCTGGACTAGAGACTTGAGTGTTTAGGTAAGTCGTGGTTGATGTCTACTACACAACCTTCTTCTTGTAGACGTTGTTGGGCCTGCAAGTGCACAGGTTTGTAGGACAGTAGCAAATTTCCCTCAAGTGGATGACCTAAGGTTTATCAATCCGCAGGAGGCATAGGATGAAGATGGTCTCTCTTAAACAACCCTGCAACCAAATAACAAAGAGTCTCTTGTGTCCCCAACACACCCAATACAATGGCAAATTGTATAGGTGCACTAGTTCGGCGAAGAGATGAAGATACAAGTGCAAAATAGATGGTAGATAAAGGTATTTGTAATCTGAAATAATAAAAACAGCAAGGTAGCCTGCAATAAAAGTGAGCGTAAACGGTATTGCAATGATAGGAAACAAGGCCTAGGGTTCATACTTTCGCTAGAGGAAGTTCTCTCAAAAATAATAAGATAGATAGATCATATAACAAGTCCTCAACATGCAACAAAGAGTCACTCCAAAGCCACTAATAGCGGAGAACAAACGTAGAGATTATGGTAGGGTACGAAACCACCTCAAAGTTATTCTTTAGGATCGATCTATAAAAGAGTTCATACTAGAATAACACCTTAAGACACAAATCAACCAAAACCATAATGTCACCTAGATACTCCATTGTCACCTCAAGTATCCGTGGGCATGATTATACGATATGCATCACACAATCTCAAATTCATCCAACCAACATAAAAGTACTTCAAAAAGTGCCCCAAAGCTACTACCGGAGAGTCAAGAACGTGTGCCAACCCCTATGCATAGGTTCCCAATGTCACGAAACCCGCAAGTTGATCACCAAAACATACATCAAGTGGATCGCAAGACATACATCAAGTGTTCTCATAAAAGACTCAATCCGATAAGATAACTTCAAAGGGGAAACTCAATTCATCACAAGAGAGTAGAGGGGGAGAAACATCATAAGATCCAACTACAATAGCAAAGCTCGGGATACATCAAGATCGTGCCATAGAGGGAAAACGAGAGAGAACACGAGAGAGAGAGATAAAACACATAGCTACTGGTACATACCCTGAGCCTCGCGGGTGAACTACTCCCTGCTCGTCATGGGTAGCGCCGGGATGATGAAGATGGCCATCGGTGATGGGATCCCCCTCCGGCAGGGTGCCGGAACGGGCTCCCGAGAGGTTTTTGGTGGAACTCCCGATCTATCTTCTGTTCTGGAAGTTTTAGGGTACGTAGGTATATATGGGTGCAAGGAGTACGTCGGTGGAGCTTCGGGGGGCCCACAAGGCAGGGGTGCGCGCCCTAGGGGGTGGGCGCGCCCCCACCCTCGTGAGCACCTCATGTATCTTCCGACGTGGAGTACAAGTCCATCAAGTGAGTTTCCTTCCAAAATTAACTTCTCCAGCTGATTTCGTTCCGTTTTGACTCCGTCTGATATTCCTTTTCCTCGAAACACTTAAATAGGCATAAAACAGCAAATCTGGGTTGGGCCTCCGGTTAATAGGTTAGTCCCAAAAATTATTATAAAAGTGGAAAATAAAGCCCAATATTGCCTAAATAGTAGATAAAGTAGCGTGGAGCAATCAAAAATTATAGATACGTTGGAGACGTATCAAGCATCCCCAAGCTTAATTCCTCCTCGTCCTCGAGTAGGTAAATGATAAAAAAGAGAATTTTTGATGCGGATTGATACTTTGGCATAATTTCAATGTAAATCTTCTTAATTGTAGTATGAATATTCAGATCCGAAAGATTCAAGACAAAAGTTCATATTGACATAAAAGTAATAATACTTCAAGCATACTAATCAAAGCAATCATGTCTTCACAAAATAGCATGGCTAAAGAAAGTTATCCCTACAAAATCATATAGTCTGGCTGTTGCTCTATCTTCATCACACAAAGTATTTAATCATGCACAACCCCGATGACAAGCCAAGCAATTTTTTCATACTTTAGTGATCTTAGACTCTTTCAACTTTCACGCAATACATGAGCGTGAGCCATGGACATAACACTATATGTGGAATAGAATGGTGGTTGTGGAGAAGACAAAAAGGAGAAGATAGTCTCACATCAACTAGGCGTATGAACGGGCTATGGAGATGCCCATTAATAGATATCAATGCGAGTGAGTAGGGATTGCCATGCAACGGATGCACTGGAGCTATAAATATATGAAAGCTCAACAAAAGAAACTAAGTGGGTGTGCAGCCAACTTGCTTTCTCACGAAGACCTAGGGCACTTTTGAGGAAGCCCATCATTGGAATATACAAGCCAAGTTCTATAATGAAAAATTCCCACTAGTATATGAAAGTGACAACATATGAGACTCTCTATCATGAAGATCACGGTGCTATTTTAAAGCACAAGTGTGGTAAAAGGATAGTAGCATTGTCCCTTCTCTCTTTTTCTCTCATTTTTTTTGTTTGGGCCTTTTATCTTTTTTTATGACCTCTTTTTTTTATTTTTCGTCCGAAGTCTCATCCCAACTTATGGGGGAATCATAGTCTCCATCATCCTTTCCTCACTGGGACAATGCTCTAATAATGATGATCATCACACTTTTATTTTTCTTACAACTCAACAATTACAACTCGATACTTAGAAAAAAATATGACTCTATATGAATGTCTCCGGCGGTGTACCGGGATATGCAATGAATCAAGAGCGACATGTATGAAAATTATGAAGGTGGCCTTGCCACAAATACAATGTCAACTACATGTTCATGCAAAAAGCAATATGACAAAAGTAATGTGTGTCATATGAACGGAACGGTGGAAAGTTGCATGGCAATATATCTCGGAATGGCTATGGTAATGCCATAATAGGTAGGTATGGTGGCTGTTTTGAGGAAGGTATATGGTGGGTGTATGGTACCGATGAAAGTTGCGCGGCACAACAGAGGCTAGCAATAATGGAAGGGTGAAAGGGTGCGTATAATCCATGGACTCAACATTAATCAAAAGAACTCATGCACTTGTTGCAAAAATTTAGAAGTCATCAAAAACCAAAGCACTACACGCATGCTCCTAGGGGGATAGATTGGTAGGAAAAGACCATCGCTCGTCCCCGACCGCCACTCATAAGGAAGACAATAAATAAATAAAATTGTGCTCCGACTTCATCACAAAGCGGTTCACCATACGTGCATGCTACGAGACTTGCAAACTTCAACACAAGCATTTCTCAATTTCAAAATTACTCAACTATCACGGCTTTGATATTATCACCTCCATACCTCAAAACAATTATCAAGCATCAAACTTATCTTAGTATTCAACGCACTCAAAAGAAAGTTTCACATATCTTGAATACCAAGTATATTAACATTAAGCAAATTACCATGCTATTAACGACTCTCAAAATAATATAAGTGAAGCATGAGAGATCAATAGTTTCTTTAAAACAAATCCACCACCGTGCTCTAAAAGATATAAGTGAAGCACTATGAGCAATAACAAAAACTACTCCGAAAGATATAAGTGAAGATCAATGAGTAGTCGAATAATTATGCAACTATGTGAAGACTCTCCCATTTAATAATTTAAGATCTTGATACTTTATTCAAACAGCAAGCAAAGCTAAAGAAAATGACAATGCAAGGATAACACAGCTCATGTGAAGAAGCAAAAACTTAGGCTCAACCGATACTAACCGATAGTTGTTGAAAAGGAAAGGTGGGATGCCTACCGGGGCATCCCCAAGCTTAGATGCTTGAGACTTCTTGAAATATTATCTTGGGGTGCCTTGGGCATCTCCAAGCTTGAACTTTTGTGTCTCCTTAATTCCTCTCATATCATGGTTTCTCTTTTCATCAAAAGCTTCATTCACAACAAACTCAACAAGAACTCTTGAGATAGGTTAGTATAAACCAATGCAAAACCTTATCATTTTCTACTGTAACAAATCACTAAAATTATTATTCAACATTGCATACTAAATGCTTCTATATATTTAATACTCATGTTCTCAAATAGAATCATTAAACAAGCAAACAATGCAACCATAACAGCAATCTGCCAAAACAGTATAGTCTGTAAAGAATGCAAGAGTAACAATAATTCTCTGACTCCAAAAATTATGAACTAAAATTCCCACTGTAATAAATTTATCAGAGCTTAATATGCAAAAAGATTCAACGTCATACCATTCTCTTACTTTTCTAGGGAATTTTTGCAACAGCGGTAAACTTTCTGTTTTCAAACAGCAACATGCAAACTAGCAAAATAAGCATGGCAAAGGCTATCCTTGACTTTTTTATTGAAACTAAAGATGCAAAACATTATTCTAACTAGCATCAAGGAAAAGCTAACAAAAGAAAATGATGCTCCAAGCAAAACACATATCATGTGGTGAATAAAAATATAGCTCCAAGTAAAGTTACCGATGAACGAAGATGAAAGAGGGGATGCCTACCGGGGCATCCCCAAGCTTAGGCTCTTGGTTGTCCTTGGATATTACCTTGGGTTACCTTGGGCATCCCCAAGCTTAGGCTCTTGCCACTCCTTATTCCATAGTCCATCGAATCTTTACCCAAAACTTGAAAACTTCAACCACACAAAACTCAAAACAAAACTCGTAAGCTTTGTTAGTATAAGAAAATAAAACCACCACTTAGGTATTGTAATTAACTCATTATAAATTAATATTGGTGTAATATCTACTGTATTCTAACATCTCTATGGTTCATACCCTCAATACTAGCCATAGATTCATCAAAATAAGCAAACAACACATAGAAAACAGAATCTGTCAAAAACAGAACAGTCTGTAGTAATCTGTACCAAACGTATACTTCTGGAACCCCAAAAATTATGAAATAAATTTCTGGACCTGAGTAATTTGACTATTAATCATATGCAAAAAGAATCAACCTAAAATCACTCCAGTAAAAAATGGCAGCTAATCTTGTGAGTGCAAAAGTTTCTGTTTTTCACAGCAAGATCACATAAACTTCACCCAAGTCTTCCCAAAGATTCTACTTGGCACTTTATTGAAACAAAAGCTATAAAACATTATTACTACAGTATCATAATCATGTGGACACACAAAAATATTAAGGTTAAATATTGGGTTGTCTCCCAACAAGAGCTTTTCTTTAATGCCTTTCTAGCTAGGCATGATGATGACAATGATGCTCACATAAAAGATAAGAATTGGAACATAACGGAAGCATCATGAAGCATATGACTAGCACATTTAAGTATAAACCACTTCCTATGCATAGGGATTTTGTGAGCAAACAACTTGTGGGAACAATAATCAACTAGCATAGGCAGGTAACACAAGCATAGCTTCAAGAATTTAAGCACATAGGGAGGAAAACTTCACATTATTGCAATTCCTACAAGCATATGTTCCTCCCTCATAATAATTTTCAGTAGCATCATGAATGAATTCAACAATATAACCATCACCTAAAGCATTTTTTTTCGTGATCTACAAGCATGGAAAATTTACTACTCTCAACATAAGCAAATTTCTTCTCATGAGTAGTAGTGGGAGCAAACTCAACAAAATAACTATCATGTGATTGAAAATTAAGATCAAGATGACACGTTTGATGGTTATCATTATTCTTTAAAGCATACGTGTCATCACAATAATCATCATAGATAGGAGGCATGCTTTCATCATAGTAAATTTGCTCATCAAAGCTTGGGGGACAAAAAATATCGTCTCCATCAAACATAGCTTCCCCAAGCTTGTGGCTTTGCATATCATTAGCATCATGGGTATTCAGGGAATTCATACTAACAACATTGCAATCATGCTCATCATTCACATATTTTATGCCAAGCATTCTATGTAATTCTTCTTCTAGCACTTGAACACAATTTTCCTTTCCATCATTCTCACGAAAGATATTAAAAAGATGAAGCATATGAGACAAACTTAACTCCATTTTTTTTGGTAGTTTTCTTTTATAAACTAAACTAGTGCTAAAACAAGAAACAAAAAGATTCGATTGCAAGACCTAAATATATACCTTCAAGCGCTAACCTCCCCGGCAACAACGCCAGAAAAGAGCTTGATGTCTACTTCACAACCTTTTTCTTGTAGACGTTGTTGGGCCTGCAAGTGCACAGGTTTGTAGGACAGTAGCAAATTTCCCTCAAGTGGATGACCTAAGGTTTATCAATCCGCAGGAGGCGTAGGATGAAGATGGTCTCTCTCAAACAACCCTACAACCAAATAACAAAGAGTCTCTTGTGTCCCCAACACACCCAATACAATGGCAAATTGTATAGGTGCACTAGTTCGGCGAAGAGATGAAGATACAAGTGCAAAATAGATGGTAGATAAAGGTATTTGTAATCTGAAATAATAAAAACAGCAAGTTAGCGAGTGATAAAAGTGAGCGTAAACGGTATTGCAATCATAGGAAATAAGGCCTAGGGTTCATACTTTCGCTAGTGCAAGTTCTCTCAACAATAATAACATAGATAGATCATATAACAAGCCCTCAACATGCAACAAAGAGCCACTCCAAAGCCACTAATAACGAAGAGCAAACGTAGAGATTATGGTAGGGTACGAAACCACCTCAAAGTTATTCTTTCAGATCGATCTGTAAAAGAGTTCGTACTAGAATAACACCTTAAGACACAAATCAACCAAAACCCTAATGTCACCTAGATACTCCATTGTCACCTCAAGTATCCGTGGGCATAATTATACGATATGCATCACACAATCTTAGATTCATCCAACCAACATAAAAGTACTTCAAAAAGTGCCCCAAAGCTACTACCGGAGAGTCAAGAACATGTGCCAACCCCTATGCATAGGTTCCCAATGTCACGAAACCCGCAAGTTGATCACCAAAACATACATCAAGTGGATCGCAAGACATACATCAAGTGTTCTTATAAAAGACTCAATCCGATAAGATAACTTCAAAGGGGAAACTCAATTCATCACAAGAGAGTAGGGGGGGAGAAACATCATAAGATCCAACTACAATAGCAAAGCTCGGGATACATCAAGATCATGCAAAAGAGGGAACACGAGAGAGAACACGAGAGAGAGAGATCAAACACATAGCTACTGGTACATACCCTCAGCCCCGAGGGTCAACTACTCCCTCCTCATCATGGATAGCACCGGGATGATGAAGATGGCCACCGGTGATGGGATCCCCCTCCGGCAGGGTGCCGGAACGGGCTCCCGAGAGGTTTTTGGTGGCTACAGAGGCTTGCGGCGGCAGAACTCCCGATCTATCTTCTGTTCTGGAAGTTTTAGGGTACCTAGGTATATATGGGTGCAAGGGGTACGTTGGTGGAGCTTCGGGGGCCCCACGAGGTAGGGGGCCGCGCCCTAGGGGGGTGGGCGCGCCCCCCACCCTCGTGAGCACCTACCGTATCTTCTGACGTGGAGTCCAAGTCCATCAGGTGGGTTTCCTTCCAAAATTAACTTCTCCAGTTGATTTCGTTCCGTTTTGACTCCTCTGATATTCCTTTTCCTCGAAACACTAAAATAGGCATAAAACAGCAAATCTGAGTTGGGCCTCCGGTTAATAGGTTAGTCCCAAAAATAATATAAAAGTGGAAAATAAAGCCCAGTATTGCCTAAAACAGTAGATAAAGTAGCATGGAGCAATCAAAAATTGTAGATACGTTGGAGACGTATCAGTGGTCTACACCCACATCGGCTTTCGCTTGAAGCCTGCCGAGCACATGTCGTGTGCAGACGCTAAGTGGTGGAAACATGTACAAAGAAGTACACCCCTGCAGGGTTAACATCATCTATTCGAATAGCCACGTCCGTGGTAAAGGACTACTTGGTTGCATATACAGTTCATAGACAAGTAAATGGAAACTACTAAAAGCCTCAAGATAAGTGTGAGTGCCGAGGATGGCCCTTCCATAGGATGACGGAGATGGATCTTCGGTAGTGTATTGAAGTGGTGTGTAGTGGACTCGAGTGCGCAAAACAATTACAAGTTGGAGTCTCGTAAGATAGCTTAGCCAAGAGTCAAAGCTGGCTTGCTGCAATAACCCCACCATCCCTTTATTGATAATGTGTGTGTATGTAGGATCTGATGTAAGTCTTGCTGAGTACCTTTGTACTCATGTTTGCTTAATTTACATTTTACAGAAGATGCTGCAACCCCTTCTGATGGGTTCTTCGTCGACCTTGATGTCGACGAGTAGGCTGAAGCCCAGGTGGTGATCCTGAGCACACTATGGACCGTGTATGATAGCCAGGCTTCCTCAAGGCTCTTTAATTTTCTAGATGTTTGTACTCAGACATGTTACTTCCGTTATTGGCTTGTATGTTTGTACGACTTGAATGCTGGGTTGTGTGGCCCGTATCTATGTGAATGTTATGTATGCTCTTCGGAGCTTTAAATAAAGTACTTGAGTTGTAGATTCATGTTGTGATGCCATGTTGTATTTGTACATATCGAGCATATTGTGTGTATGATTGAAATGCTTGGTATGTGTGGGATCTGACTATCTAGTTGTTTATCTTTGGTATCCTCTCTTACCGGGAAATGTCTCCTAGTGCTTCCACTGAGCCCTGGTAGCTTGCTACTGCTCCGGAACACTTAGGTTGGCCGGCATGTGTCCTTCTTCGTTCCTGTGTCTGTCCCTTTGGGGAAATGTCACGCGGTGACTACCGGAGTCCTGTTAGACTGCTACAACTCGGTTTACCGTAGTCCTGCTAGCCCAGTTGCTACAGCCCGGATTGACTCGCTGATGACCGACACATTCGTTGCTGGGTCATGTATGCTTGTCCCTGTAAGTTAGTGCCACTTTGGGTTCACGACTAGCCATGTCAGCCTGGGCACCTTGTCATATGGATGCTAGAGACACTATCATATACATGTGCCAAAAGGCGCAAACAGTCCAGGTCCTGGTAAGGCGACACCCGTGGGAATACCGTGCGTGAGGCCGCAAAGTGATATGAGGTGTTACATGCTAGCTCGGTGTGGCATTGAGTCGGGGTCCTGATAGATAAGAATTCCCAAACTGTATGCGATAACTAATTAAGAAGATTAGCTAATCGTCATACGAGTGTCGGACAGGATTACGAAACGTCGGACAGTCGTAAAATTGTCGTACACAACAAATATTGCACACGCTATTCTGTGGTGCAACATTTACAATGCATACTTCATCAGAAATAGTTCATGGTTGCGAATCATGTACGATAAGGCAACTATCATAAACGTTTAGTTTGCCCGCACCGTTTGTGATATTGTCTGACATCGCACACGCTTTGCAAGTGGCAACTATGTGCACGCTTGCACGCATTTCCTCTCTGTGAACTGTCTCGGATTATGGTGTACATTACAAACGTTTGTGTTTTACCAATCGTGTGTGCCGTAACGACCTGGGGAGCGTCATTTCACCGTAATTTAATTGTTGCTATATCAAATTCTACCAGATTTGAATTTGAATTTGAATGTATGCTATAGCTTTATTCATATCCATCAGGTTTAGACAACCAATGCATTATTCGATTCATAGGTACATATCAAGAATTACATAAGAACCAAATAAACAATGATGAACCATAGTTGTATACTTGTACTATTAAAGACGGTAAAGAAAGAGGCAAAATACATTCTGGTTGCTGAACAAGGTGAAGCAGAATGCCCATATTGTGCCCTCCTCCATGCGGAAGGCACGCACGTCTCTAGTCCAACCCCCTGTGATGGTCGACCGCCCATCCTTCACGGTCTTCATGAAAACATCTAGATAATCATCGTGTTCTAGTAGAAATACTTTAACCTTTGCATGCCCACCAATCATGTAGTTTGAGAGGTAATCTTGAGTGAACTGCTTTGGGAACCACTGCAAAGGGAAAAAGATTCAGACATTTTCATCTAACACAACTCATTATGGGCAGTAAAAAGAAGGTTGCAGAGTTCTCACTTACCATCCTGCAGTTCGCTGCTGTATTGGATAAAGTGTAAATAAGTAGCTTAATTGCCATCTTTTGACCCATTTTACTAACAATCTTTATCAGCTTCCTCACTTGATGTTGGTTCATTGATATCTCATTTCCCCATACGCAGAAAGGGTCAAAGCGCGGATCTTTACCAATGACATATGTACCTAAAAGCACTAAGTTAATATTAGAAGCTAAATACCAATTGCACAATGATGTAGTACAACATGCTTTTATAATATCTTATAACATCCAATATACTCACATATTAGATGAATTAACATCTTATATTATGGGCCAGAAGGAGTTTATTGCATTCTTAAAAATTATCGGCTGATTAACTGCTACTGTATCCACGGGTTAGAGTTAGTTTGAGCTAGTTCGGGCTCAAATAGCCCTAAAGTATATCTAAACATGAGGGCTAGTTTGAGCTAGTTGCATCTATAACCCACCCAAAAAAACTATCCAACCCAAGAGGTGCTAATTGGAGCTAGTTCTCCTAGTGCATTAATTGTCAATCTAAGTATCTAACCCTGTCGTCCAAACACCTCTTTGGATGGAGTTAGTTCAGGGTTAATCATGAGCTAGAAACTAACTCTAACCTCTAGCTAAGTTGAGTATCCAAACAGGGTTGTGTTATTGTTGTTGTTGTTGATGTTGCTCTTCTACGTATATCTAGACATCATCGGAACATTAAGGTAACACTCTTCCTTGTTGCTATGTAGCCTAGGATTGCATATGTAGACATTAAGTACAGTGCATGTTGCTATGTAGCCTCAGATATATTATATATGGCCCTAGTTAACCTAAACAATAAATGGGTTGCAGATATATTCAGTTAAAAGTCTGATTCACCAATTAGTCCCTTATCAACCCCCGGCCTATATGGTACCAGCTACTGGTATCCTGAACAGTGAGCATATATAAGCCATGGGATGAAACTAACCTCGATGGAAAACATCAGTTGTTCCCAGAATTGTCCTGTGTAGGTACATCGAGAAGCATGTTAAGCACAACAGGCTAAACATCAACCAAAATTATCCATGGCAGACAAAATAATCTCCAAAATATAGCTTCAGTGTGCAGATATTTTCTAGGAGCAGGCGGGATTGGGAACAAGAAACATCGCACATGGTCCGGAGATAACAACCATGTGTTATGAAATAGAAAAACCCTCGAGGTAGGCAGATATTTTCTAGGGATGCAGGCGGGATTAGGAACAAGAAATATCACACACGGTCCGGAGATAACAATCGTGTGTTATGAAACAGAAAAACCCTCCTTGAGGCGGGCAGATACTTTCTAGGATGCAGGCGGGATTGGGAGCAAGAAACATCGCACATGGTCCGGATATAACAACCGTGTGTTAAGAAATAGAAAATCCCTCCTCAAGGTGGGCAGATATTTTCTAGGGATGCACGCGATATCGGGAACAAGAAACATCGCACACAGTCCAGAGATAACAACCGTGTGTTATGAAATAGAAAAACCCTCGAGGCGGGGCTGATATTTTTGAGAGGGGAAGCCTCGTGGAGCCCAATGTACTATGCGGATGTGTGCGTGACAGGGGCACCGGAATGGCACACGGCTAGTTTGAGTGAACCGTGTCTATTGCGTCATCCGACTTGTCTAATGTTCATAAATTTGGTGAAAATGACGCGAGAGAGGGTCAGAACACGAACACACTTGCATGTTGACTAAATTTATGTATGAAAAGGGTGGTTTGATTTTCAAATACCAAATGCAACTTCGATGTTGCACCTATCTTGCAAAGCGCACAGTATTGCTTGTCCTCCCCTCGTGTCAGTAAGAAGGGAATCCTAAGCTATGAATGCATGCCCCCCAACCGATGCTCACCTAGCAAAGTGCGAAGTAGCTAGCAGCCCCCCTCCCTCGTGTCGGCACGAAGGGAACCCTAAGCTATGAATGGATCCCCCCCCCCCAACCGTGGTTCACCTACCAAAGTGCGAAGTAGCTAGCAACACCCTCCTCGTGTCGGCACGAAGGGAATCCTAAGCTATGAATGCATGCCCCCCACCCCCAACCGAGGCTCACCTAGAAAATTGCAAAGTAGCTAGCAGCCCCCCTTCCCTCATGTCGGCACGAAGGGAATCCTAAGCTATGAATGGATGCCCCCCTCCAACTGTGGTTCACCTAGCAAAGTGTGAAGTAGCTAGCAGCCCCCCTCGTGTCGGCATGAAGGGAATCCTAAGCTATGAATGCATCCCCTGAACCGAGGTTCAACTAGCAAAGTGCAAAGTAGCAGCCCCCTCCCACACACACACACTTTCAGTAGGCATCTCACCAAGATTGATCATAAAACGGACCAAGAATAATAAACCTTGGTCATACAACCTCTCTCTTGTTGCTGGTCAAAGTGATGGTCGTCCATGCGACCTCGGAGATAGGCTAGCTCGCCAATAATCACGCAAGTAGCTAGTCCCCGAATACAACCACTGCATGTGTGTGTCCCAAACATATGTATGGAGAGGTGTGTTTTTTTACTACACAATGGAACAACTTTGATTTGGCACCGTGATTTTGAACTAGAAATCCCCACACTCAGTGAGGGTTAGGTTGATGATGCATATGTATGTTACACCACACTTCAAGCCGACGACGGGGATTCATGCATGCATGCATAGTATATGCGCTCAAACTTTAATTAGGTCTGAATCTAACCATGACCTATACTACGATAACACGAACAAAATAAAGAATCCGCCATGGTAACCTATCTTGTTGTCGGTCAAGGTGATCATGGATGTCCACGTGGGCCCACGAATATATGGGCTTGTCGCCGATAACCACGCCAGGGAGTGTACCATTCGAAGACAACCACTACATGCATATGTATGGAGGTGATGTGTGCATGCATGTTTGAATACCATTTTACAACATTGATGTGGCGCGTGCGCCGAAAATCGTACACTCTTCCCACACAGAACGAGATCGGTTCATGACGTATCGTTGTACTAGCCATGTATTCTCGAGGATGTATACTATAATTTTGAAAGATATGCACACAATGTAGTATCCCGTTTGTGTAATATACGATATTTCAAGGAGTATATATTAGATGATTTTCGAAGGGTATAAACTGCAAAAAAAAGGGATATATACTACATTTTTTGCGGGGGTATATACTACAGGGGTATATGTTGCATCATTTTTCAAGGAGTATATACTGCATGGTATTTTTAATGGTATATAATGCATTTTTAATGGGTATATACCACTTCAGAAAGAGTATATATGACAACAGAAGTGGTAAATTTAACTGACAGGTATATACTTCCTAATGAACGACTACCTGTCCATCCAAAATAAACATGGATACAGACAAAAATTACTTAGAGAAATGAGTCAACGCACAGGTATTACATATCCTTCATTGAAGATGGTAGTACATTCAGTTTGACCACACATGGTAACAAAGGAAAATATATTACTACAAAACTTTTGAGTAATTCTCTTTTTTTTTACAGAGAGAAGTGATTTTCTCTTTGATCGCCCATATGATCCATATGTTAGCTGCTGCTTCCGTTGACCATATTATGATACTCTCTTGATCAATCCATGTGATCAACAAAGAGAACAGTTTTTTCAGAGTTGAAGAACACTTTCACCGTGGAATGGTCTGAATCGAAACAGAGAAATCATTATTATGTTGAATAAGTATAAGCTCGCAGTACTCCAGATAAATACGTGTGTAGCGTAAATACTATTATTGGTCAGTGTTATACAGTTTCTACTCATTATGGTTTACCAGAATTTGGAATTAAATTCATAGTAACCGTAAACTGAAGAAAAAAACCCATTCTAAATGTAGATTATTTGCCTGTGCGCATATGGGCATAGAATGCATCATCATGTTCGATTGACCGAATAAAAAATACAAGAGAAAGAGTTGCCTACCTGTACGACGAGGTACGACCCTATCGTGCCACATACAACATCTGACATGGACGAGAATTGTTGCCGTGAAACAAATCGATCAGGAACCTAGCATGTGATTGATGGGCTTCAAAAAACAGCTCCATGCGATTGGAGAACATGGAGCAGGCTTCAACATCGACTGAAAAGAACACGGCTCTGTTGAACTGATCAGTGCATCGTCGATCTTATTCATCCATGGTCGCGGTCCCGAAAACAAACCTGGTCAGTCATGTCGCCGCCATTGGCCAGTGAGAATATGACCGCGCCGAGCGAGCTTCTCTTGGAGGCCGATGTATCCGCCCATCCGTGCGAGCTCGCCGCCGCCGCCGCCGCCCCATCTGGACGCCAATGAAAAAGGAGAGATGGATAAGCGATCAAATAGATAAGGTGGTCCCGTGGAACCATAAAAACACCAGAAAAATCGGATCAAAGACCACAATTTCGGTTGAGTTTTTGAGCGCATTGTTTCTTTTTCTATAATATAGAAAATGTGATCAGATAGCACGAGGGAACGAGCAAGCGAGCGACACGTGCGTAGGAGTATGTACTCCTGGGAGTACTAACCCATTTTCCTATATATATAACCCCCTCCTAAGTCAAATTAACCACTCTTGTTGTCAGGCAAAAAGTAGTGATGGACCAAGCGGGCCCACAGATGAAAAGCATCGATATTGCTGATAACCGCTTAAGTGGGTGCGAGAGAACAACCACCATCGCTTTGCATATGGGTCAACCATATGTTGAATACCTAAAATGCACAACTTTGATGTGCCACATGCCTCAAAAACCGTAAACCATGCACCCACACAGAGCGAGGTTCATGAAGCGTACTACATATAATGGTCCTCTTCCCCCTCTTCGACGCATACTATATGCTCCTACTGTAATACAACCCAAAAAAAATCCTCATCAATGATGAAATTAATTAACCCCTCCCGATGTAGGTCAAATTGATGCATGCATCGACGATGGCCTCGTGGGCCCACAAATGGAAGAGTCACACATGAGTGTCCTAGCTAGGATAACCACCGCATACATGCATGTGGTGCAAAGAGGTGTTGTGTGATGTTTGAATAGCCATTTTCACAATTTTGATGTGGCACGTGCCTCGAAAACTGAAAAGTCTCAACACTGAGTGAGGTGTACTTCTTCACGGACGCGTACATATAGTATATATACATGCTAGTCCCCTCCCACCTCTTTGACGCGTACTATATACCACCATAGCACAAACAAAAAAGATTCTACGTTGCTGGTCAAATTAACCTCACTACTGGTTGTTCGTCAAAGTGATGGACGACGACCTCGCGGGCCCACAGAAAGCATCATACGCGAGTATCGAGTGCCGTGTAGGACAACCATGGACTGCATGTGGACAAAACATGTATGTATGAAAGGGTTGTGTAATGTTTTAAATTACGAATTCACGACTCTGATGTGGCACCGGCCTGCCTAACAAAAGGGCCAACCCACATGGTGGCTCACAACTCGTAGTGTACTGCGAGCCACCCGCCACCCCCAGACGCACACACCCACACACACCGTGGATCCACCGCAACTATGATGCATGTTAAATTAATTATCCCGCGGTGAACATATATATGTTACCAAAGTAGGGGCGTTTTAATTTAAAAAAAATCAGAGATCATTAAGACATTTCAGTACATTAATTGATTAATTTTCTACGGGTATAATGTGCAAAAATCAAATTCGAGCTACATACACACGTGACAGTGCACCTAACTGGATTGCAAAAACACATGTGTCTCACTGGGTGCATGTTTACTCCCCGTGCAACAAATTTCAAACAATGAGAATCTTGATTTTTTAAATTATAGTACATCCAAAACTTATTTGAAGTTCATGAAATTTATCGTGTTGTCATATGAAGACCAATACAAAGTTGCATTGTACTTTTTTTGGGTCAAATTTGAGACCAATTTTGATGTAATCTTTATCTAATTACAAACAGGAGATTATTAATAATTGGGAAGCAATAAAGTGGCATCATTAATCATCCAAATAGAAAAACAATATACGTGCTTCCACGCGACCCGTGTGCCGTGCGAGCAGGCATGAGTTGACGGGACACATGCGAGCAGTCCGCCGTGCAGGCAGACCGGGAGGCGTCATGCAGGTGTGTGAACTAACAGAGGCGTGCTCGCTGCGCAGTGTCATCGGGAGGCCTACGAGTAGCTATGTGAAACGATGGTAGACATGCCAGCAGTCCGGTGTGCAGGCTCACCGGGAGGCGAGCCAGCAGTTTGACCGCCGGCCGCCTCTCTCCCACTACTCCATATTAAGAGCTCTCCCATATTAATGGTGCGCCCGAGCGGCCGCACTCCCGATCCTCACCACACACACAATCCCCTCTCTCCGCTTGCATCCTCGACGCCGCTCTCAGTCATCAAAGCCGTCAGTGTATGAGGATGCCGCCGAAGCGCCCCATCGGAGGGAGTGGCGACGCAGGGGCTGCTAAAGCACCGGAGCACGGCATGGAGATGGAGATAGAGGTTGCCATCACCGGCGGCAAGTTATCGCTGCAACATGTCGCCGTCAACGGTGTCGAGCTTCCACAGCCGGAGGCGGAGTTCCACTCCGACTCTCGTGATGACTCGGGCGACGACTCCGACAATGACGCACAACTAGTTAGTCATCTATATCCATTTATGTGTCAAATAGTGTTGGGGAATGCAGTAATTTCAAAAAAAGCCTACGATCACGCAAGATCTATCTACGTGATGCATAGCAACGAGAGGGGAGAGTGTGTCCACGTACCCTTGTAGACCGAAAGCGGAAGCGTTAGTTAACGCAGTTGATGTAGTCGAACATCTTCACGATCCAACCGATCCAAGTACCGAACGTACGGCACCCCGTGTTCACCACACATTCAGCTCAATGACGCCCCTCGTGCTCTTGATCCAGTTGAGGACAAAGGTGAGTTCCGTCAGCATGACGGCGTGGCAACAGTGATGATGATGCTACCGACACATGGCTTCGCCTAAGCTCTATGATGGTATGATCGAGCTGTGTAACTTTGGAGGGGGGCACCGCACACGGTTGGGAGAGAAACTTGTGTGTTCTAGGGTGCCCCCCGCCCCCGTGTATAAAGGAGCAAGGGGGAGGTCGGCCGGCCCTCCAAGAGCGCGCCAGGAGAGGGGAATCCTACTAGGACTCCAAGTCCTAGTAGGTTTCCACCTAAGGAAGAGGGGGAAGAAGGAAGGAAGATGGGGAAGGGAAGGAAAGGGGGATGCCGCCCCTTCCCCTAGTCCAATTCAGACCCAAGGGGGGCACGCGGCTAGCCACTCCTGGCCCTTCCTCTCTTCTCACTAAGGCCCATCGACGCCCATTAGTTCCCCCGGGGGGTTCCGGTAACACTCCGGCACTCCGGTTTTATCCTAAACTTTCCCGAAACACTTCCGGTGTCCGAATATAGCCGTCCAATATATTAATCTTTATATCTCGACCATTTCGAGACTCCTCGCCACGTCCGTGATCTCATCCGGGACTCCAAACAAACTTCAGTCATCAAAAACACATAACTCATAATACATATCGTCATCGAACGTTAAGCGTGCGGACCCTACGGGTTCGAGAACTATGTAGACATGACCGAGACACATCTTCGGTCAATAACCAATAGCGGAACCTGGATGCTCATATTGTCTCCTACATATTCTACGAAGATCTTTATCGGTCAAACCGTAGAACAACATACGTTGTTCCCTTTGTCATTGGTATGTTACTTGCCCGAGATTCGATAGTCGGTATCATCGTACCTAGCTCAATCTCGTTACCAGCAAGTCTCTTTACTCATTCCGTAATACTTCATCCCGCAACTAACTCATTAGTTACAATGCTTGCAAGGCTTATAGTGATGAGTATTACCGAGAGGGCCCAGAGATACCTCTCCGAAACACGGAGTGACAACTCCTAATCTCGATCTATGCCAACCCAACAAACACCTTCGAACACACCTGCAGAGCACCTTTATAATCATCCATTTACGTTGTGATGTTTGGTATCACACAAAGTGTTCCTCCGGTATTCGGGAGTTGCATAATCTCATATTTTGAGGAACGTGTATAAGTCATGAAGCAGTAGCAATGAAACTGTAACGATCATAATGTTAAGCTAACAGATGGGTCATGTCCATCACATCATTCTCCTAATGATGTGATCCCGTTCATCAAATGACAACACATGTCTATGGTTAGGAAACATAACCATCTTTGATTAATGAGCTTGTCAAGTAGAGGCATACGAGGAACAATATGTTTTATCAATGTATTCACACATGTACTAAGTTTCTGGTTAATACAATTCTAGCATGAATAATAAAACATTTATCATGAAATATGGAAATAAATAATAACTTTATTATTGCCTCTAGGGCATATTACCTTCAGTATCCCACTTGCACTAGAGTCAATAATCTAGATCACATCGCCATGTGATTTAACACCAATAGTTCACATCTGTATGTGATTAACACCCATAGTTCATATCGACATGTGACCAACAACCAAAGGGTTTACTAGAGTCAATAATATAGTTCACATCGCTATGTGATTAACATTCAAAGAGTGCTAAGGTGTGATCATGTTTTGCTTTGAGAGAAGTTTAGTCAACGGGTCTGTCATATTCAGAGCCGTATGTATTTTGCAAATATTATGTGTTTACAATGCTCTGCATGGAGCTACTCTGGCTAATAGCTCCCACTTTCAATATGTATCCAGATTCAGACTTAGAGTCATCTAGATCGGTGTAAAAGCTTGCATCAACGTAACTCTTTACGATGAACTCTTTATCAACCCCATAATCGAGAAACATTTCCTTAGTTCTCACTAAGGATAATTTTGATCGTTGTCCAGTGATCTACTCCTAGATCACTATTGTACCCCTTTGCCAAACTCATGGCAAGGTACACAATAGGTCTAGTACACAGCATAGCATACTTTATAGAACCTATGACTGAGGCATAGGGAATGACTTTCATTCTCTTTCTATCTTCTGCCGTGGTCGGGTTTTTAGTCTTACTCAACTTTAGACCTTGTAATACAGGCAAGAACTCCTTCTTTGACTGATCCATTTTGAACTCTTTCAAAATCTTGTCTTTCAAAATCTTGTCAAGGTATGTACTTATTGAAAAATCTTATCAATATGTAAGCAACTTCATCGAGGTCTTTCTTTGAAAATCTCCTTTGAAACTCTCCCTTATTCTTTCCAGAAAATTCTACATCATTTCCGGTCAACAATATGTTATTCACATATACTTATCAGAAAGGTTTTACTGCTCCCACTCACTTTCTTGTAAATACAGGCTTCTCAAGAAGTCTGTATAAAACCATATGCTTTAATCACACTATCAAAGCGTTTATTCCAACTCTGAGAGTCTTGCACCAGTCCATAAATGGATCGCTGGAGCTTGCACACTTTGTTAGCACCCTTTGATTGACAAAACCTTCTGGTTGCATCATATACAACTCTTCTTCCAGAAATCCATTCAGGAATGCAGTTTTGACATCCATCTGCCAAATTTCATAATCATAAAATGCAGCAATTGCTAACATGATTCGGACAGACTTAAGCATCGCTACGGGTGAGAAAGTCTCATCATAGTCAACTCCTTGAACTTGTCAAAAACCTTTCGTAACAAGTTGAGCTTTGTAGATAGTAACACTACTATAAGCGTCCTTCTTCGTCTTGAAGATCCATTTATTTTCTATGGCTTGCCGATCATCTGACAAGTCCACCAAAGTCCACACTTTGTTCTCATACATGGATCCCATCTCAGATTTCATGGCCTCAAGCCATTTCATGGAATCTGGGCTCATCATCGCTTCCTCATAGTTTGTAGGTTCACCATGGTCTAGTAACATGACTTCTAGAATAGGATTACCCTACTACTGGTGCGGATCTCACTCTGGAAGACCTACGAGGTTCGGTAGTAACTTGATCTGAAGTTTCATGATCATCATCGTTAGCTTCCTTACTAATTGGTATAGGAATCACTGGAACTGATTTTTGTGGTGAACTACTTCCCAATAAGGGAGAAGGTTCAATTACCTCATCAAGTTCTACTTTCCTCACACTCACTTCTTTCGATAGAAACTCCTTCTCTAGAAAGGATCCATTCTTAGCAATGAATATCTTGCCTTCGGATCTGTGATAGAAGGTGTAACCAAAATATTCCTTTGGGTATCCTATGAAAACGCACTTATCCGATTTGGGTTCGAGCTTATCAGGTTGAATCTTTTTCACATAAGCATCACAGCCCCAAACTTTAAGAAATGACAACTTTGGTTTCTTGCCAAACCACAGTTCCTAAGGCGTCGTCTCAATGGATTTTGATGGTGCCCTGTTTAAAGTGAATGTAGTTGTCTCTAATGCATAACCCCAAAAATATAGTGGTAAACCAGTAGAGACATCATAGATCGCACCATATCCAATAAAGTGTCGTTACGACGTTCGGACACACCATTAGGTTGTGGTGTTTGCTACATCTTGAGCTTGTGTTGGTTTTCCTTGAAGAGGAAAGGGTGATGCAACAATAGTAGCTTAAGTATTTCCCTCAGTTTTTGAGAACTAAGGTATCAATCCAGTAGGAGGCTCCTTAAAAGTCCCACGCACCTACACAAACAAACAAAGAACTCGCAACCAACGCAATAAAGTGGTTGTCAATCCCTTCATGGCCACTTGCGAAAGTGAGATCTGATAGAGATAGTATGATAAGATAAATATATTTTTGGTATTTTATAATATAGATGCAAAAAGTAAAGAGGCAAATAAAAGTAGATTGAAAGCTTATATGATAAAAGATAGACCCGGGGGCCATAGGTTTCACTAGTGGCTTCTCTTAAGATAGCATAAGTATTACGGTGGGTGAACAAATTACTGTCGAGCAATTGATAGAAAAGCGAATAATTATGAGATTATCTAGGCATGATCATGTATATAGGCATCACGTCCGTGACAAGTAGACCGACTCCTGCCTGCATCTACTACTATTACTCCACACATCGACCGCTATCTAGCATGCATCTAGAGTATTAAGTTCATAAGAACAGAGTAACGCATTAAGAAAGATGACATGATGTAGAGGGATAAACTTAAGAAATATGATATAAACCCCATCTTTTTATCCTCGATGGCAACAATACAATACGTGCCTTGCAACCCTTTCTATCACTGGGTAAGGACACCGCAAGATTGAACCCAAAGCTAAGCACTTCTCCCATGGCAAGAAAGATCAATCTAGTAGGCCAAACCAAACTGATAATTTGAAGAGACTTGCAAAGATAACTCAATCATACATAAAAGAATTCAGAGAAGATTCAAATATTTCTCATAAACAAACTTGATCATAAACCCACAATTCATCGGATCTCGACAAACACACCGCAAAAAGAGTTTACATCGAATAGATCTCCACAAAAGAGGGGGAGAACATTGTATTGAGATCCAAAAAGAGAGAAGAAGCCATCTAGCTAATAACTATGGACCCGAAGGTCTGTGGTAAACTACTCACAACTCATCGAAGGGCTATGGTGTTGATGTAGAAGCCCTTCATGGTCGATTCCCCTTCCGGCGGAGCACCAGCGAAGGCTCCAAGATGGGATCTCGCAGATACAGAAGGTTACGATGATGGAAATTGTGTTTCGGTGGCTCCCTGGATGTTTTTGGGGTACGTATGTATATATAGGAGGAAGAAGTACGTCGGTGGCCACTCATGGGGCCCAGGAGACAGGGGCGTGCCCAAGAGGGGTGGGCGCGCCCTCCTATCTCCTGGCCGCCTCGATTGCTTCTCGACTTGCACTCCAAGTCCTCTGGATCACGTTCGTTCCAAAAATCACGCTCTCGAAGGTTTCATTCCGTTTGGACTCCGTTTGATATTCCTTTTCTTCGAAATACTGAAATAGGCAAAAAAACAACAATACGGGTTGGGCCTCCGGTTAGTAGGTTAGTCACGAAAATGATATAAATATGTAAAATAAAGCCCATAAACATCCAAAAGGGGTAATATAATATCATGGAACAATCAAAAATTATAGATACGTTGGAGACGTATCAGTGTTCCAGGTGGCGAGAGCTGTGAAACTATTCCACATTGTTTTAAATGAAGGCCAAACTTATAACTCAAACATTCTCCTCCACGATCAGATCATAGAAACTTTATTTTCTTGTTACGATGATTCTCCACTTCACTCTGAAATTCTTTGAACTTTTCAAATGTTTCAGACTTGTGTTTCATTAAGTAGATATACCCATATCTGCTTAAATCATCTGTGAAGGTAAGAAAATAACGATACCCGCCACGAGCCTCAACACTCATTGGACCGCATACATATGTATGTATTATTTCCAATAAGTCAGTAGCTCGTTACATTGTTCCGGAGAACGGAGTTTTAGTCATCTTGCCCATGAGGCACGGTTCGCAAGCACCAAGTGATTCGTAATCAAGTGATTCCAAAAGTCCATCATCATGGAGTTTCTTGATGTGCTTTACATCGATATGACCTAAACGACAGTGCCACAAGTATGTTGCACTATCATTATCAACTTTGCATCTTTTGGCATCAATATTTATGAATATGTGTATCATTAGGATCGAGATTCAATAAACCATCAACATTGGGTGTATGACCATAGAAGGTTTTATTCATGTAAACAAAATAACAATTATCCTCTGTCTTAAATGAATAACCATATTGCGATAAACATGATCTAATCATATTCATGCTCAACGCAAACACCAAATAACATTTATTTAGGTTCAACTCTAATTCCAAAAGTATAGGGTTGTGCGATGATGATCATGTCAATCTTGGAACCACTTCCAACATACATCGTCACTTCACCCTCAACTAGTCTCTGTTTATTTTGAACTCCTATTTCGAGTTACTAATCTTAGCAACCGAACAAGTATAAAATACCCAGGGGTTACTATGAGCACTAGTAAGGTACACATCAATAACATGTATATCATACTAGACCATATAGCCGCGCGTTGCCGCGCCCGCCCATCGTTGATGCAATAACAGAGATGCTTTTGAAAATTTATGTTTGTTTTGAACATTGCTCCATGATATGTTCAGAATATGGGTAGGAATGACATTATTTTCCTTTAATTAAAGATGGATGCACAAGTTTGTAATTTATTATTTGTATTTGTCTGAACTGTGATGCTAGTTGAGTGGGTAGTGGGAAGTTAATGATTCAGTTACCATATTACTTTGCACTTAATTAATACTATAAAACTGTGTCTTGGTTTGCTCTTTATAATGACCTGTTGTAAGCTGCATGTGGGTTAGTGTCAGACGAAGCAAGAAGGATCCATGGCTGCGGTGGAAAGAGGTGATATATTTCACATGATTAAATTATTTGTAACTGTCTTGGTGATTCTCCTTTCACAATTATGTGTACGGGTTAGCCCTACATATAACTTGGGGATTGTTTGCGTCTCTCGAAAGGTAATTTTAGATGAAATTCTTAAGAATATTGATGGAAGAAGAGCCGAGTATAGTTGCATGAAAGTCGTTACTATTAGCACAAAGAAAATATGTCGGGTAGACTTGACCAGGCCGTTGAACACTGATGTGGATGCTGAGGAAGATGCAGCTATAGCCATGATAGGGAAACTCACTGAATCATATAGGTTTGAGATTGATGATACGACAGAGGAATTGAAAAAGTGAAATCCTTGTGCTGGAAAATCTGAGAAATCGGCAAGTTGAAGCCACGAAGGTGTTAATGAACAAAGATTATATGTGATTTAGAAACAATTTTGTAGAGAAAACAAAATCCTGCATCATGTTCAAAAACTTGACCTATTTTAATATCATCGGTTAGTTCATATTGCTTTGTTTTGTCAATATCAGGCCAGAGCTGAACTCAATTTATTTTCGAACAATAAACGGCGGTTCTGTTCTAAGCATGTGTAACAATGAACCTGTAGCTAGGATGTAGCCCTACCACATCACGTGTATGGGTTGTATTGGCCAGGTCTATAATGGCAGCAATATGTGTAATAATCTAGTATTTTAATTATTTTGCGAGCCTTGGGAGGTAATAGGTGAGCATCAGTGTATTGAATGCCAAATGAAATTCAAGATCACCATGTGGGAATGATATTGAGTACTGTAAGGGCATAAGGGAATGATTTAAGTTGGAGATGTAGTGCAAGCCACGTTGCTTGTCATGCATAATAATATCTCTCTTGAATGTATCAGTTGCGAAAAACAGCAACAATTAGCAAAGCAATGTCGTCAGACGTAGGTAAATTGCATTGGACATCTGCATCTGAATGTGGACCCAATATTCTAATGGCTATGCACTGGTCAGGTTAGTCCTTTATTCGGTCCCTAGCAATTCTAAACTGTTATCATTACACAAAGCACATATTCTATTTTTTATTTCTTTGTCAGTCTCGTGATCATGGATATACAGTAAGGAAAATTTAGGCTTCTGGCCTGTTGGAGGAATTAATGAGCGTACATGTCCACTTATTCTTCCCACCAGAAAGCTGCATCACAGTGTCGGCATCTAAAACATCAGTGAACCAAGATTTGATCGACCACAGTAAGTAGCTAAAATTAACAGCAAGAGTGCAAAGTCAGATTTACACAGGAAAAGCAGGTTGCAGAATATTTGTGCAGAGGTCAGTAATCTAGTGAAACCTTCAAGGGTATCGATGAATGGGTTTGTCCATTGGGATCAGATGGTGACCCTTTGCCGAACCATTTTAAATTGGTCCCTTAATTTGATGCAGGCTTTTCCCTTGTGTGTCACACAGAGTAGTGAGGGAAGAATTCATCTCCTGGTTTGTATGGCAGTATAGAACACAATTATCAAGGAAATAGAAATCTCGTAAAGTAGCACAAGTAGAGGTGAATTAATAATATTTGTTTTTGGTTCCAATCGAATTGTATATAGTAACTGGTTCATTAATCCTTGTCTGCCTACATTGCAGCAGGAATCCACTTGGTCCGCTAGCGCAACGTAACTGGCACGCATCGCTTCCATGGGCTTGTAATCGAAAACATTTAGCCATTTTTAATCTACTTAGGTCTAGTACGTGTCATAGATAGGTTGTATGAAATCTGAAACAAAGAAAAGGAAGCAAACAAAATGGATGTGGCCGGTTGGAGTGAAAATCAAACAAATTCCTATGTAACAACTAAAATCATAGTATTCAAGAAAACATAGTAAATGATCAAAAGACAACCGTATGTAAGAATATTTGTGAGCATGATACCTGTCCAGAAGCCATGATTGTAATTGGGTGTAATGTTTCAACATGCAAATCCCAAGGAATGAGGATTGCAAAACTGCAAGAAAGAAATAGGAAGTCACTTCCATAGATACGAAGACATGGAGGAAAATTAGAGGGGGGAAGATGGATAGTCGACAAGAACAAACCTAGGCAATAGGCATGACCGAGAGAGACACTTAAGGTAGGAAGGAAGAGATGGCGCAAGGAATAATATATGAAGCAGAATGGGAGATTGGGGTAACGCACCAGGGCAAATTAATCACCATCATCACCCCTGAAACTAATTACCATCATCACCATTATCACAGGAGGTAGACAGTGGACCTAATTTAACACCATAGTTTCAGCTTCGGTTATGGGATGGTAAGGGACGCGCGGTACAGCTGCAAGGCATGGAGAAAGGGTGCAGGAGGAGGACAGCCGGCGATGGACGCCGACGGTGCGGACGGCCGCTGCAGCCGCCATGGATGAACATTGCAGAGCACGAAATTGAGAAACAATGAAGAAGAGATTGCAGATGAAGAGTACGGGGGGTGGACGGAACCAGTGCGGAGGCAGTCGCAGCAGCAGCTCGCCGACGGTGGAACGCCAACGCATCAAGGAGGAAGGAGCGGCGGCGCGGAAGGAACAGCAAAATTGTTCTTGTTTGGGGAGGGCAATGTTGGAACGCGGCATACGACCTGGGCTGTTACCATCAAAACCAAAAATTGTGGGCCTTACGCGGCCCGATTACTGAGAGCAAACCCAGCTAGCTCTGCGGAGTAGAGGCCCGTGAGATGGGGCGTGCAGCGCGTTAGCGATCAGGGACGACCAGAATTGATCTGGAGCGTATGTTCAAGCGATCCGATGGCTGAGACACTCAAATCGCTGTGAAGGCTCCTAACTAGTCTCGTTATATTGTTTCTCAATATACCTTTGTTCACTTTGCCATCCTTCTTATCCACCAAATATTTGGGGTAGTTCTGCTTCCAGTGACCATTTCCTTTGTAGTAGAAGCACTCAGTTTCATTCTTAGGTCTGGCTTTGGGCTTCTTTCCGGGTGCAGCAACTTGCTTGCTATTCTTGAACTAGTGGTCTTGTCAATCATCAACATTTGATGCTCTTTCTTGATTTCTACCTTCGTCGATTTCAGCATCATGAATAGCTCGGGAATTGTTTTTGTCATCCCTTGCATACTATAGTTCATCACGAAGTTCCAGTAACTTGGTAATGGTGACTAGAGAACTCTGTCAATCACTATCTTATCTCGAAGATTAACTCCCACTTGATTCAAGTGATTGTAGTACCCAGACATTCTGAGCACATGCTCACTAGCTGAGCAATTCTCCTCCATCTTTTAGGCGAAGTATTTGTCAAAGGTCTCATACCTCTCGACACGGGCATGAGTCTGAAATACCAATTTTAGCTCTTGGAACATCTCATATGCTCCATGGCTTTCAAAACGTTTTTGAAGTCCCGGTTCTAAGTCGTAAACAATGGTGCACTAAACTATCAAGTAGTCATCATATTGAGCTAGCCAAACGTTCATAACGTCTGCATCTGCTCCTGCAATAGGTCTGTCACCTAGTGGTGCATCAAGGACATAATTCTTCTGTGCAGCAATGAGGATAAACCTCAAATCACGGACCCAGTCCGCATCATTGCTACTATCATCTTTCAACCTAGTTTTCTCTAGGAACATATAAAAACATAGGGAAGCTACAAGGCGAGCTATTGATCTACAACATAATTTGCAAAATACTATTAGGACTAAGTTCATGATAAATTAAAGTTCAATTAATCATATTACTTAAGAACTCTCACTTAGATAGACATCCCTTCGGTCATCAAAATGATCATGTGATCCATATCAACTAAACCATGTCCGATCAACACGTGAGATGGAGTAGTTTTCAATGGTGAACATCTCTATGTTGATCATATCTATTATATGATTCATGCTCGACCTTTCAGTCTCAATGTTCCGAGGCCATATCTGCATATGCTAGGCTCATCAAGTTTAACCCGAGTATTCTGCGTGTGCAAAACTGGCTTGCACCCGTTGTATGTGATCGTAGAGCTTATGACACCCGATCATCACATGGTGTCTCGGCACGACGAACTGTAGCAACGGTGCATACTCAGGGAGAACACTTATACCTTGAAATTCAGTAAGGGGTCATCTTATAATGCTACAGCCATACTAAGCAAAATAAGATGCATAAAAGATAAACATCACATGCAATCAAAATATGTGACATGATATGGCCATCATCATCTTATGCTCATGATCTCCATCACCGAAGCATCGTCATGATCTCCATCATCACCGGCGTGACACCTTGATGTCCATCGTAGCATCGTTGTCATCTCGCCAACTATTGCTTCTAGACTATCGCTACTGCTTAGTGATAAAGTAAAACAATTACATGGCGATTGCATTGCATACAATAAAGTGATAGCCATATGGCTCCTGCCAGTTGCCGATAACTTTGTTACAAAACATGATCATCTCATCCAACAAATTATCTCACATCATGTCTTGACCATATCACATCATAGTTTTACGTGGCTGCTATGGGCTTCTAGCAAGAACTGTTCTTACCTACGCATCAAAACCACAACGATTTTTCATCAAGTGTGTTGTTTTAACCTTCAACAAGGACCGGCCGTAGTCAAACTCGATTCAACTAAATTTGGAGAAACAGACACCCGCCATCCACCTATGTGCAAAAGCACGTCGGTAGAACCAGTCTCATGAACACGGTCATGTAATGTCGGTCCGGGCCGCTTCATCCAACAATACCACCAAATCAAAGTAAGACATTGGTGGTAAGTAGTATGACTATTATCGGCCACAACTCTTTGTGTTCTACTCGTGCATAAAACATCTACGCATAGACCTGGCTCAGATGCCACTGTTGGGGAACATAGTAATTTCAAAAAAAATCCTACGATCACGCAAGATCTATCTAGGTGATGCATATAAATGAGAGGGGAGAGTGTGTCCATGTACCCTCGTAGACCGAAAGTGGAAGCGTTAGTTAACGCGGTTGATGTAGTCGAACGTCTTCATGATCCAACTGATCCAAGTACCAAATGTACGTCACCTTCGTGTTCAGCACACGTTCAGCTCGATGACATCCCTCGTGCTCTTAATCCAATTGAGGATGAGGGTGAGTTCCCTCAGCACGACGGCGTGGCAACGGTGATGATAATGCTACCGACGCAGGGCTTCGCCTAACCTCTACGATGGTATGATCGAGGTGTGTAACAGTGGCGGGGGGGCACCGCACACGGTTGGGAGAGAAATTGTGTGTTCTAGGGTGCCCCCCTGCCCACGTATATAAAGAAGCAAGTGGGAGGCCAGCCAACCTTCCTAGGGCACTCCAGGAGAGGGGAACCCTACTAGGACTCCAAGTCCTAGTAGGTTTCCACCTAAGGAAAAGGGGGGAGAAGGAAGGAAGAGGGGAAAGGGAAGGAAAGGTGGGCGTCGCCCCCTTCCCCTAGTCCAATTTTGACCCAATGGGGGCGTGCGGCCAGCCACTCCTGGGCCTTCCTCTCTTCCCACTAAGGCCCATCGAGGCCCATTAGTTCCCCCGGGGGGTTCCAGTAACCCTCCGGCACTCCGGTTTTATCTGAAACTTTTCCGAAACACTTCCGGTGTCCGAATATAGCTGTCCAATATATCAATCTTTATGTCTCAACCATTTCGAGACTCCTCGTCACGCCCGTGATCTCATCCGGGACTCCGAACAAACTCGGTCATCAAAAACACATAACTCATAATACATATCATCATCAAACGTTAAGCGTGCGGACCCTACGGGTTCGAGAACTATGTAGACATGACCGAGACATAGAGGTCAATAACCAATAGCGGAACCTGGTTTCTCATATTGGCTCCTACATATTCTACGAAGATCTTTATCGGTCAAACCGCATAACAACATACGTTATTCCCTTTCTCATCGGTATGTTACTTACCCGAGATTCGATCATCGGTATCATCATACCTAGTTCAATCTTGTTACCGGCAGGTCTCTTTACTCGTTCTGTAATACTTCATCCCGCAACTAACTCATTAGTTACAATGCTTGCAAGGCTTATAGTGATGAGTATTACTGAGAGGGCCCAGAGATACCTCTCCCAAACACGGAGTGACAAATCCTAATCTCGATCTATGCCAACCCATCAAACACCTTCAGAGACACCTGTAGAGCACCTTTATAATCACCCATTTACGTTGTGACATTTGGTAGCACTCAAAGTGTTCCTCTGGTATTCGGGAGTTGCATAATCTCATAGTCTGAGGAACGTGTATAAGTCATGAAGAAAGCAGTAGCAATGAAACTGTAACGATCATAATGCTAAGCTAACGGATGGGTCATGTCCATCACATCATTCTCCTTATGATGTGATCTCGTTCATCAAATGACAACACATGTCTATGGTTAGGAAACTTAACCATCTTTGATTAACGAGCTAGTCAAGTAGAGGCATACTAGGGACAATATGTTTTGTCTATGTATTCACACATGTACTAAGTTTCCGGTTAATACAACTCTAACATGAATAATAAACATTTATCATGAAATAAGGAAATAAATAATAACTATATTATTGCCTCTAGGGCGTATTTCCTTCAAATAGATCCCAGGGTTTCTCGGGTTGCCCCTTTTTGGAATAGAAATCCTATGGTTATGTTCTCCCAATCCATGAAATGCGAGTAAGTTTCATTAGATCCATGTAGTGTATTGATTGCTTGAATTGTACAAGTGATAGGTGATTAGTTGTTTCATCTGTGGAAATGATTTCTGCTAGTAATCCGACTAGGGTTAGTGTTCGTGCTAATAATTCCTAGCCAGCACTTGACAATTGATTTTGAATGACCTACATATGTTTGTGCCATTATTTTCTTCAAGATTGGTCTATACATAGACGAATGTGCTTAAAAATCGAACCATAATCTCTGGATATGTATAAATAAATAGGCATAAATTCCTAATCCTACTTCACGACATGTAATCGTTGATTTAATGCCAATTTTTGGCAACTGCCAAATGTTCGCTAGAGATTAGCTTGTAACCATTAATTTTACGCCTCATTTTTACTATTTCTATAGGTGTTGTGTGACGATGTGGACAGCAAGGATGAAAATGTCCAGAGGAGGTACAAGAGGCAAATCCTAAGGGACCTTTATGCGGGAATGCATAACAGGCGTATTAGGACATGGGACGGCGGCTATCGATGCCCATTTTGCAACCACAAGCTTCATGACGCGTATCAAAGTGTTTTGGCGCATGAAAGAGGACGGGTCGTTGGCTCCTTCAAGTAGAAGTATTCTTGCAGGGTGGCGCACGGCGCGTATGCCGAGTACCTAGAGAAGCTTCAGGATCGTGCCGGCATGTGATATGACATGTGGGACCGAACTATGTACACTTGAGCATGCTTAATGACGGTTGAACTATGCCTGTGTGCGTGTACACTTATTATCTATGTCTGAGTATGTTTATTCTATGTTTACTTATGTCTAACCGTGGGATATGGATGCAATCAGTTCATTTGATGGAATCTACCTCTGTCCTCATTTATTGGTCCCCTTTGTAAGATTTAACTAACAAAATGTTAGTGCAGGTCAACAAAAATTATATCGTTGGATGCTTATTTGAACATAGTGTTCAACGATATAATTTTTTGTGACATGCATAAACATTTGTTAGTTAAATATTTGGTCGAAATTTGGTAGAAATTACAAAAGGGGACCAATAAACCAGGACAGAGGTAATACGTCAACACACACGGTTCCAAAAATTGGAACTGTGTGCAATGACTTTCATTTTGCCTGTTGCGTCCATCACACAGGGTTGGCTCTAGCAAACCGTTGCCTCCGAACTTCTTTCTGGGACAGAAAACCCTCACCACCCAATTCAAAAAAGAAAAAAGAAAACCCTCGCCATCCCCACGTCACAAAAACCCTCACCCCCGCCCGCCACCCTGCCTCCGGTCCCCATTCACACCTGCACAAGCTCCTCCGCGTCTATGCATGGCACCACCTATCACGGTGGTAACCACTTAGCTCGACGCCTGCCGCCGCCGCCAGGCTGCCGGCAAACCCCACCGCATTTCGCCACTTCCACTTGCCGCCGCCTATCGTCATCGACTTTCTTGATGCTACTCGCGGTCGACCCAGCTCCGCTCGGTTGGGGAATCGGCCGTACTGAGGGTTCTTTCTCATGGACGACAAGGTAACTAATTTAATGAGATATTATCTCATCTCTTATCCCAGTTCATCTGCCTCCTTTAATCATGCAGCGGAAATCACCATCGATTCATTTTTATTCGAGCTGATTTGAGGGTTTTCTTTCATTCATAGAGTGTATAGTGCACCGACACATCAGGACTTTGCGACCTCCGCCAGAGATTCCATCTCACCATACCAGATGAATTGAGGATGCGCGCGGGATGTTCAATTGGTTGGCATGGCCTACTTTCCTGAACATATTCTAAATATTCCTACATTTGGATAAAAGGTGCCACATGCACCATATACGTCAAAGGGGATTTCCCCCCTCTTCTTACTATATTAGGCAAATTAATGATGTATTTTTCTTTCGATTACTCTCATATTTCCATGACATCATGTTTACCCTATTTGTTTAATTACAAATTTTTGTCCTTCAATTTCAACTGTTGTACAGTTCTTTTAATTTGGGCCCATATTTGCATGTTACCATATTTTCTTTAACAATCCTACAATTTTCTACAGCACATCCCTTGCTATGCAACAAATTATGTAGTGCACAATTTTTCCCTTTACATAGATCAAGGCTGCATGGATGTCATACAGCACACGAACCATGGGTTTACAATCGTTGCTACTATAAGACTTGGTGAACGCGGTGACTCCTATTTTGGCGCGTGCTTTTGGAAAGAAATTTCTAAGTTTTATGTACTGAAAGCTGGCACTAGAATTGCACTACACATAAAAGGTCCTGCTCATGAGATATATGCTAACTTCCCCGACAAAATCATCTGTCCAGACTTTGTTCAAAGTAAGTTTTCTTTTCAACTATCTGCATGTTGACTTACCCAGCAATGTCAAATGAATTGTGTAGTATTTAAGCAACCAATTGTTATTCCCTTTTCTTACTATATTCCTACCTAATAACTTCTAGTTACCAATACACTTTTCTATTGCCCTATTTTAACTAAATATTCCCTGTACTCTCATTTCTATTAGAAAGCGCCGCTGACAAGGAGACTCCAGAGGTGGTGAAAAGGGATGCCAACAAGTGGAGGCGGGGCGAGCTAGAACCGCAAGCGACTCCAGCAAGCCTAGACTTCATCAGCATTCTCCCCGATGATATGTTGACAGTCATCATCTCCCTCCTCCCAATCAAATGCGGGGCGCGGACAACCGTCCTTTCCCGGTGGTGGCGCGCCCTATGGAAGTCCATCCCTCTCGACCTCATCGACACCCACGAGCTCTGGCATGGCTATCGCAAAAGCTTGGATGCGTTCTCGAAGATCCTCGGCAGTCACCTTGTCCCAACCATAGGCCTTAGAATGGGCAAGTTTCGTTCCAATGGCAAGGACCGAGCCAAGCTTGACGACTGGTTCCAATCCCTCGCCCTAGATTAGCTCGAGGATCTCACTTTTGATGACGGGCATATGCGCTTGCTGCCAACGTCCATGCTCTGCCTCGCTCCCACGCTGCGCGTCGCCAAGTTCAGGAACTGACATCCCCCCCTTAATGGCGCGCCCGCTCTTATTCTACCACGACTGAAGCACCTCGAGCTCGTCCCCATATGCCTCTCAAACGGTGACATGGAGCGCTTGCTCCGTGGCTGTACTGCACTCGAGTACCTTCGTCTTCAGGCGATCAATGGGTTGAGTACATTCCACATCACCTCCATGACTCTCCGGACTATTTATGTGTGTTGCTAGTTCGACAGGAAGACATCACAAGATGTGTACCACGGTATGGTCATTGAGGATACACCTGCACTTGAGAGATTACTTGTACTTGATCAAGTAGGTCCAACAAGAATAAATGTCATTTGTGTGCCGAAATTGATAGTGTTGGGCTACTCGTCTAACAAATACTCCGAACTTGTTATTGGATCCACACCCGTTCAGGTACAACAGCCGCCTTCTACCTCTCCTTCTACAAATTAACATTATTTCTAATTTTGAAGATGTTTGTTCTTCTATCATTCAGAAAATGATTCTGACAAGCTTGACCATGAAACTGCGCATAGTGAAGGTCTTGGTACTAGATTCTATCGGCCCCAACCTGGAGCAAGTTGTCAGTTTCCTGAGATGCTTTCCATGCCTAGAGAATCTATATATCAAGGTGATTTTCCTTTCCTGTAAAATTTTAACCATAAGGGAGATCAATTTGTGACACCTTTTTCCAAGTTTACAATGACAATGTACTACAATTTATGAAGGATTCTTTTGGAGGATTTCAGTACATACATGTCTCCTTTTTCAAGTTTACAATGACAATGCTTGATCCATATGGTTACAATCCATATGCATTTCTCCTTTGGATTCATCTGTACTAGTTTTCTTAGGGAACTTTTCATCCACTCCAACATCTTGTGAAGATCGAAGATGGCATGTTAATGCCCATGTTAATCTTGTCAGCTCAAAGATGGCATGTTAGTGCATTTTACAAATCATGCAATCCAAATAGGCATGTAGTAGTGTTCAAAAATGCATCTAGGCACTAACACGTTTTCTTCTTTTGCAGATAAGATTAGGCCCAGTGGTGGATAATGTGATACAATATAACAATCACGTCAAATGCCTAGATCTGCATCTCTCAGAAATTACTTTGAACTCCTACCGAGGGACCTTACCGGAGATTATATTCGCCAGGTTCTTTGTTGTCAGAGCAAGGGTGCAGAAGGTAATGAGGTTTGCCCTACATTTATTTCGCAAAAATGAATGGTTTGTTGATCAGCGCTAGCGCCTGCGGCAGAATGGAATAGGCTCCAGAAATGTTGAATTTCCTTTTGGAACTTCAGAGACAAAGTAATCGGAACTCATCGTGTCAACCCCTTACATGACTTCATAGTGGCTGACCCCTTTGCAAAAGTTGTGAGGTTTCGAAACCAGACTTAGAAGTGGTAATATTAGTTTGAACCTCTCTAATATCAATGTTCAGCGGGTCAACGCGAGCGTTTGCAGCTGATGAGCTGAATTTCATTTCTAATATCAGTTTGAACCTTGTAATCTTTGAATTTGAGCCATATAACTCTGGAATTTGAACCTTGTAATATTTTGAGCTTTTGTGGTACAATCATTGAAATGGCATCGTATGGGACTCGTATATAGGCAGCACTATTTTGACCTTAATATGCAATGGTCTTAGATTTGATTTTATTAACCATTCTTGAATCGGTTTACCTTGTCGATCTCAAAGCACATGATCTATATAGCTAACTCGACTGTGCGATCTTCGACATTATTGCACATAGTTGGTTTCTTCCACCATGTGCCATGTCGAGCATAGAATTAATTGTCGCACTGAGTGTCCATCATCACCCTTCTGTGTAACTTTGACCTCATCACCCATGGGTAAACTTATGACAAAAGTCATTCCACACACTTCGTTTTTACAAAGCTTTTTGCCAATAAACACCCACGATTTGGCCCTCTTCTAGCCGACGGGTGGCAAACCAAGCCAGGCGGGAAGCTTGCGCGGTAAACTGCGTGGTAGCATGGGAACAGGCTCACCGATGATACATTTGGCGCCTCTTCAATCCCACGTGTGGTCAAACTGCAGTGTGGTGTTGTCAAGCGTGCACTGGAATCCTCCGCTATGAACGTCATGACAAGATGTGACAATTATAGGTCGGCTGGCCCCAATTTGTTACAGCAGCCATTTAAGCCTCTTGTGTCTCTTCAACCTTTCGATCGCGCCCCACCATTTCAAGAAGCACACCCACCATGACAAGTTCTTAGAGGGTATCCTGCGCGACTACAATGGCACTCCGGGCGGCTGCCGATGACGAGCAGCAGTTCACCATGCATGTCGTGGTGGACACCCACCAAAGGTTCACGGAGCTCTCGGTGGTGTACACCAACAACCCGGCCTAGGTGGAGCACTCCATCCACATCATGGAATTGTTTCTTGCCGAGGAGAAGTACAAGGTGGTCGGTTCGACCTCGAGTACACTCGCACTCGTGTCGGGTCTCGTCCCAAGGTTGTCGTTGCCCATATGTGCGTGTGCAACCACGTCCTCGTCTACCACTACTGCCTGGCCACAAGGCCTTGCGAGCATTTTGCCAGGTTTATCAATAGCCCCCACTACATGTTCGCTATGGTGGACATCACCAACGATGTCAAGGTGCTCAAGAATTCGGGCATCGCTTGCCAGAATCTTGTCGACATCCAGGGCCAATACAAGATCTAGGGCAGCAAGGAGCATGAGAAGGACTCACTGGTTCACCTCACCGAGGCCATGATCGACCCCTAATATAGAGATATGAAGGATTCCTGCAACAAGGACAAGTGTGCCTGGCACTCGGCCTGGATGGAGAAACTCTACAAAGCTCACATCGTGTACGCGGCCAAGGAGGCGTACACGTGCTACGACATGTACAGGCGGATCGTTGACATGAGGAAGTGCCTCCTTCCCCAAAATGGCCAGGGATCCAGCCAGAAGCATAGAAATGGCAAGCATCGTTGCAACAAGAAGTAGATGATTAGATCCTCGTTTCTCCTAGTTTAGTATGCATGTAATTGCTTACTTTGGTGTGTGAAAATGTTATGTGTGTAGTCACTTGTGTAATTGTATGCTTAGTTTGGTTATGCAATGTTGTCTTTATATATATATATATATATATATATATATATATATGTTTATGCTTTGTAGACAGAGCAAATCACAACGCACACGGACAAAACAATGGAACCCGTAGGTGATGATTTCATCAATCACTGACAATTGTACACCAGCAATCGTTTGCTCACAACACACATGACTTGTTAACAGGAATCATCTGTGTTGTTATCAGTCTTCCCACACATTTATGATTACAGGCCTATTTGCCGCGTATCACACACATCTTGTTAAGTTGAACCGTTTATGTTCTCTTGGCTCATCGCAAACAGTTCATCCGAGTGAACCGTATGCCGTATATCGCACACACCTTCATCTGGCTGCCCATTTCTGTTGTTACGCCTCATCGCAAACAGTTCATCCGAGTGAACCGTATGCTCTACATCGCACACGCCTTCATCTGGCAGCTCGTTTCATTTGTTCACCCTCATCGCAAACAGTTAATTGATACGAAGGGTCTCTAATCATAGTGTCACGTTAGCAGCATCCTGCAATAGTGTACTTTTAAGCACAAGTGTGGAAAACGATAGTAACATTGTCCCTTCTCTATTTTTCTCTCATTTTTTTATTTGTATTTTTTCTCTTGGGCTCTTTAGCCTCTTTTTTTCCTTTATTTTTATTTTTCGTCTGGAGCCTTATCCCGACTTGTGGGGGAATCATAGCCTCCATCATCCTTTCCTCACATAGGATAATGTTCTAATAATGATGATCATCACACTTTTATTTACTTACAACTCAAAAATTACAACTCGATACTAGAACAAGGATATGACTCTATATGAATGCCTCGAACGGTGTACCGGGATGTGCAATTCTAGCGTGAAATGTATGAAAATATGAACGGTGGTCAAGCCTCAAATACTATGTCAACTATATGATCATGCAAAGCAATATATATGACAATGATGGTATGTGTCATAATAAATAGAACGGTGGAAGTTGCATGGCGATATATCTCGAAATGGCTATGGAAATGCCATAGTAGGTAGGTATGGTGGCTGACTTGAGGAAAGGTATAAGGTGGTTTAATACACCGGGGAAAGTCGCATGGTACTAGAGTGGCTAGCAAAGGTGGAAGGGTAAGAGTGTGTATAATCCATGGACTCAGCATTAGTCATAAAGAACTCACATAGTTATTGCAAACATTTATTAGCCCTCAAAACAAAGTACTAATATGCATGCTCCTAGGGGGATAGATTGATAGGAAAAGACCATCGCTCGTCCCCAACCACCACTAATAAGGAAGACAATCAATAATAAATCATGATCCAATTTCATCGCATAGCGTAAGACCATACGTGCATGCTTCGGGAATCACAAACCTTAACACAAGTATTTTTATTAACCCACAATTACCAACTAGTATGACTCTAATATCACCATATTTATGTCCCAAAACAATTGCAAGGAATCATACTTCTCATATATTTAATGATCGTCATGAAAGTTTTTATTATATCCGAATACCCATCATATTAGGACAAAATTTCATAACCTAAGCAAATTGCCATACTATTTTGAAGACTCTCAAAATAATATAAGTGAAGCATGAGAGTTCATCTATCTCTTCAAAATAAAACCACCGTCGTGCCCTAAAAAGATATAAGTGAAGGACTAGAGCAACTAACTAACTGAAAATATATAAGTGAAGTACTAGAGCAACTACCTGGCTCAAAAGATATAAGTGAAGCACATAGAGTATTCTAATAAATTCATGATTAATGTGTGTCCCTCTCAAAAGGTGTGTACAGAGAGGATGATTGTGGTGAACTAAAAATATAAGACTCATATAATACAAGACGCTCCAAGCAAAACACATATCATGTGGTGAATAATAATATAGCCTCAAGTAATTTTACCAATGGATTGAAGACAAAAGAGTGGATGTCATACGGGGCATCCCCAAGCTTAGATGCTTGGTTGTCCTTCAGTATATCCTTCGGGTGCCTTGGGCATCCCCAAGCTTAGGATCTTGCAACCTTATTCTGTAGTCCATCAAAAATTTACTCAAAACTTGAAAACTTCACAACACAAAACTCAACAGAAAACTCGTGAGATCCGTTAATGAAACAAAGCAAATAACCACCTTTAAGTACTATTGTAAACTCATTCCAATTTTATATTGGTGTTATATCTACTGTATTCTTACTTCTACAAGGTTCATACCCCCCGATACTACCCATAGATTCATCAAAATAAGCAAACAACACAATGAAAATAGAATCTGTCAAAAACAGAATAGTCTGTAGTGATCTGGACTTTGACCAAACTTCTATATCTCCAAAAATTCTGAAAACTTAGGACAACAAAGGAAATTTTTATCTCAATCTTGTGTAAAAAAATCAGATCAAAAGCATGTTTCTGTGAATTTCTAAAATTCTAGCACTGAGCGCAAAAGTTTTTGTTGTTCAGCAAAATCAAATCAACCATCACCCAAGATCATCCCAAAGGTCTTACTTGGCTCAAACACTAATTAAAACACTTAAAACAAGATTATTACATAAGTAATATTGCATATTTATTCAAAAACAAAAGCAAAAACACAAAACACAAAATAAAATTGGGTTGCCTCCCAACAAGCGGTATTTTTTAACGCCCCTAGCTAGGCATATTGCATATATCTAAGTATTGTCATCTTTGGTATTCAATCCATAAGTAGACCTCATAATATATTCATATGGTAACTTAAGTTTCTTTCTTGGAAAGTGTTCCATGCCCTTCCTTAATGGAAATTGAAATCTAATGTTTCCTTCTTTCATATCAATAATTGCACTAATGGTTCTAAGGAAAGGTCTACCTAGAATAATAGGGCATGTAGGATTGCAATCTATATCAAGCACAATAAAATCTATGGGCACATAATTCCTATTTGCAACAATAAGAACATCATAAATCATTCCCATAGGTTTCTTAATAGTGGAATATGCTAAGTGCAAATTTAAAGAACAATCATCAAGTTTATGGAAACCTAGCACATCACATAGAGTTTTTGGAACAGTTGAAGCGCACACAAAGCATTGCACTCATGATCTTTAATATTACTTTTAATAGTAGGTTCCCATTCATCATAAAGCTTTACAGGGATTGAAACTTCCAACTCAAGTTTTTCTTCAAAAGATTTCATCATAGCATCAACAATATGTTTAGTAAAAGCCTTGTTTTATTATAAGCATGAGGTGAATTAAGTATGGATTTCAACAAGTAAATACAATCAAATATCATAATTAAAGTACTTGAAATCCAAAAGAGTGGGTTCATCACTACTTGAAGTTTTGTCCTCGCCAATCCCACTTTATCAATTTTTTCATTAAGATCGTCACCCTCAAAATTATTGGGAAACCTTCTAGCTAAAGTTGACTCATATCCAATCCCTTCTTTATCAATTTTTATATTAGAAAACAAAGATTCAATAGGAGTCACACCAATCACTTTAAGATCTTCATCACGATTATCGCAAAAACTAGAAGAACATACTTTTTCTAGCCATTCCCTCTTAGCACGCATCCTAGCGGTTCCCTACCTAATTTCATTAGTAGAAATTTTAATAGCTTTTAGAGACTCATTAATATCAAGCTTGTTCGGCATAGATCTAATCTTAAAAGAATCAATCTCACGAGAAATTATATCAAAGTTTCTAGCCAAATCATCAATCTTGAGCAATTTTTCTTCGGCCATAGCATTGAAAATCTTTTGGGAGTTAACAAATTATTTAATAGAATTGTTGTAAGAATTACCATAGTTATTAGAGGAATCACTAGGAAATGGCCTAGGATTAAAATTGCCTCTATACGCGTTATTACCAAAATTGTTCCTACCAACAAAATTCACATACATAGATTCATTATTATTCTCAATCAAATTGGACAAAGGAATATAATTAGGATCAATAGGAGCACTCTTACTAGCAATCAATTTCATAAGTTCATCCATCTTTTCACTCAAAGTATTAATTTCTTCAATCGCATGCACCTTTTTACTAGTAGGCGATCCTTCGGTATGCCACTGAGAGTAATTTGCCATAATATTATCTAGAAGTTTAGTAGCTTCTCCTTATGTGATTTCCGTAATGGTGCCACCCGCAGTGGAATATAAAATTTTCTAGATGCAATCAATCCAGCATAAAAAATTGTATGATCATCCATAAACTTAAACCATGAGTAGGGCAATTTCTTATCATCATTTTCATCCTCTCCTAAGATTGTGCAACATGTTCATGATCAAGTTGCTTAAAATTCATTATATCATTCCTAAGGGAGATGATCTTAGCGGGAGGAAAATACTTGGAAATAAAAGCATCTTTACACTTATTCCATGAATCAATACTATTTTTAGGCAAAGATGAAAACCAAGTTTTAGCATGATCTTGTAGTGAGAACGGAAATAGCTTCAATTTAACAATATCATTATCCACATCTATTTTCTTTTGCATATCACACAACTCAACGAAAGTATTTATATGGGATGTAGCATCTTCATTAGGACTACCAGAAAATTGTTCTTTCACAAGATTCAACAAAGCGGAATTAATTTCATAAGATTCTGCACTAGTGGCAGGAGCAATCGGAGTATTAATAAAGGGATATTCGCGTTTGTGCCCCTAGTTGGGGCACGCTCGACTGATTTGCCCTTATTTTTTCAATAATTGCGGTTTTGCCCAGCTCACTTCACTCGCCTTGTGTTTTTGCCCTTCCGGCACGGTTCTGACCAATCACAGTTCGCCACGTGGCGACTGGTGATTGGTCGGAACCATGCCGGAAGGGCAAAAACACAAGGCGAGTGAAGTTAGCTGGGCAAAACCACAATTATTGAAAAAATAGGGGCAAATCAGTCGAGCGTGACCCAACTAGGGGCACAAATACAATTAATCCATTAATAAAATCATTATTATTAGTGTTGGAAAAATCACACAACTTGGTATTTTCTTGAGACATCTTGACCAAGCTAGCAATCTAGCACACAAGCAAACAAAAAGACGGACAGAAAGAAGCCGAATAAAAAAGGCAAATATTTTTGTGTTTTTTGAAAATGTTTTAGAAGTGAGGGAGAGGAAAACGAGAGTGAAATGGAAAATAATGTAAGTGCAAGAGATGATAGTTTGTGATAGGTACTTGGTATGCTTGATGTAGATCCTCCCCTGCAACGGCGCTAGAAATTCTTCCTACTACTTCTTGAGCTTGCATTGATTTTTCCCTTGAAGAGGGAAGGGTGATGCAACAAAGTAAAGATAAGTATTTCCCTCGGTTAAGAACCAAGGTATCAATCCGGTAGGAGGAACACACAAGTCCCCAATAGATGCACCTGCACAAACTAACAGATACTTGTGCACAATGCAAAAAAGGGGTTGTCAATCCCTTCCCAGTCACTAGCAAGGATGAGATCTAATAGAGATTGATATAAAAGATAAGTAAAAGTGTAAAATAAAGTAAGTATAAATAAATTGCATCAAGGTATTTTTGGGTTTTGGCTTTATCGATCTGAAAATAATATGGTAGAAAATAGACCCGGGGCCACGGGTTTCACTAGAGGCTTCTCTCTTGAAAGAAACATACGATGGGTAAACAAATTACTGTTGAGCAATTGATAGAAAAACGCATGGTTATGACGATATCCAAGGCAATGATCATGAACATAGGCATCACGTTCGTGACAAGTAGACCGACTCCTACCTATATCTACTACTATTACTCCACACATCAACCGATATCCAGCATGAATCTAGTGTATTAAGTTAACAAGAACGGAGTAATGACATAAGCAAGATGAAATGATGTAGAGGGATAGATCCAAACAATATGGTAAAACCCCCATCTTTTTATCCTTAATGGTAACAATACAAATATGTGTCTTGTTACCCCTACTGTCACTAGGTGAGGACACCGCAAGATTGAACCCATCACAAAGCACCTCTCCCGTTGCAAGATAGATCAATCTAGTTGGCCAAACCAAATCAATAGATTGGAGAGAAATACAATGCTATCTTAATCATGCATAAAAGAGTTCAGAGAAGACTCAAATAATATTGATAGATAATCTGATCATAAACCCACAATTTATCGGATCTCAACAGGTGCACCGCAAAAGAAGATTGTATCGAATAGAACACCAAGAACATCGAGGAGAACGTTGTATCGAAGATCAAAGAGAGAGAAAAATCCATCTAGCTACTAGCTATGGACTCGTAGGTCTGTGGTAAACTACTCACAAGGTTGGTGTAGAGGCCCTCCGTGATCGAATCACCCTCCGGCAGAGTGCCAGTAAAGGCCCCAAGATGGGATCTCATGAGAACAAAAGCTTGCGGCAGCGGAAAAGTATTTTTGGTGTGCCTCCTAGTGTACGGGGAATATTTGGGTATTTATAGAGCTGGAATTGGGGTTAGGGAGTCCCGAGGGGCTCACAAGCCTGGGGGCGCCCCTAGTGTTGGGAAACGTTGCATTAAAAATAAAAAAATTCTATGCACACGCAAGATCTATCCATGGAGATGCATAGGGGAGAGCATCTTCATACCCTTGAAGATCGCTAAGCGGAAGCGTTTATCAACATGGTTGATGTAGTCTTACACCTTCACGGTCTGTCGCGATCAAGTACCGAACGTATGTCACCTCCACATTTAGCACACGTTCATCTCGATGACGTCCTCACCTTCTCGATCCAGCAAGAGAGGTGAAGTAGTAGATGAGCTCCGGCAGCACGACGGCGTGGTGACTGTGGTGGTGAAGAACAATCTCCGTAGGGCTTCGCCAAGCACTATAGAAACTATGACTGAGGATAAACTAGAGGGTCGGGGTTGCCGGCACACGACTTGGTGAATCTTGATGTGTCTTGGGTGCTAGCCCTGCCCCTCTATTTATATGTTGAGCCCTGGGGTCGTAACTTGGAGAAAGAGCCTCCTCAAAGTCGATTTTTCCCACAAGGAAGAGTCCTTCTCAGACTTCCAGGACCAGACGCCACAGTTTTTGGGGATATAACTCCTAGGTATGACCCGCCCGGGAGGGGCCAGGTCATGCCATTGGTGACTTAAGCATGAAGATGGCGGTTCATGGATCAAGATGATTGAAGGCTCAAGGTCCAGTGGAGATTCAAGGCCCAGAGGCATGAGCCACCATATGTTTAAACTTGTATTATCAGGAAAGCTTAGTTAGAAACCGAGCCGGTCATGTTGTGTGAGCCAGCGGAGAGTCTATAAGCCGTCGGGCATCAACCTATATATAAAGGGGTGGCCCGGTGGTGGGTTAACTCTAGAAACAATCAATTGAGTACTAGGTCAAGCATATTCGCTCCCTAGTAATCGAAACCCAAGCAATACAACCGAAAGCAGGAGTAGGCTTTTACCTCATTGAGAGGGGTTGAACCTGGGTAAAACTATGTATCCTTTGTCCCATTCAACCCCTTTAATCTAACCTGGTTGTGATGGCTCCACACCTAAGTCCTTTTGCTAGGGCATCTGCCGTGTTAAATCCACGACAGTTGGCACCCACCATGGGGCCAGACCACGGTGGTTTCGAGTTCTTGAAGCGCAGCTTCTCAAGGATCAAGGGATACGCCATGGGCCGGATGACCAAGAGTTTTCACGGCAAAATCTACATCAACGATGCAGGCTGGGGTCTCGAGGCCAATTCAATCGAATATGGGTACTGGGTCCCCTTTGGCGAAATCCACGTCTTCATCGGCAAGATCGGCGAGTCGAAGCCTGAGCCGGACGCCTGCACCAACATCATCAAGACGGCTCAGTGCACGTGACCCGCCAAGGTTCAAGCCGCTGTGAAGCGCGCCTTTGTGGGTTTTACTCACAGAGTGGAACTTGAGGAAGGATCTGTGTCTGGTGGAGAGACGCCATCTACTATGGCGATGAGTCCTCAACTGACAAGACCAATTCCATGTATCAACTGCAAGATGGTAGGCTTGGGGGCTGTTCCGATGGCGACAGTATTCTGGACCCCTATGATCCGCCGAGCAGGGTAGCAATCTTCATGGTTGGCATGCAACCGGTGCAGAATTCATCAACTGTGGCGGCAATGATTTCCAGTTTAGCGGCCGCTGCGACAGCCGGGGTAGGAGGCCCTGTGCGCCTGCGGCTTAAGTTTTATCTGAACTCTTGGAGGCTTTGGCAACTTTGCTAACAGTGGAGGTAACCCCGGCGAATCAAGCACAACATAACGCGGACGTTGCAAAGCTGCGAGATGAGATAGCTCAGGCCAAGGCGGGTCTTAACATTGAAAATACCAGGATGGCAACCGAGGGAGCCGCCTTAGAGGTGGAATCGCAGTGGATTCAAGCAGAAAATTTTCGCCTAAGCTTGGATCAGAATGCATCAAATGTTGTTTTTCATAGGAGATACCAGAGTCGTCTGCCTCACGAGTTTGATGCGAGGAATCTTTTTGATACGCCTGGGGCAGGACCAAGTAACCCGCCCGGTGTGATCCGGGCCCCTGAAGCACCTAGGACCGGAGCGGCAACTCAGCCCCACGCAGCGGATCCGGGCCGTGTCGATTTAACCCCGCCTCAGCGAATCCCAACACCTCCGGGACACTTCTCTAACCCGTTGGACAACATGATTGCTGCAGCATCACGGTTAGCGACTCTTCCCGTGACGGGCGAGTCTCCTGAGTCGGTCGAGGCTCGAAAGGCTGTCGAGCTTCTTCATACGGTGGTGGCTCAGTAGGCGGCTTACTCCTACAGCCGCGATCGAGTTCATTCAACTCCACGTCAGAGTTGAAGCTATAGATGACATCTTGAGTAGTCGGTGGTTTCAAGTAGTGAGTGGCACCCTAACCAGCCCCGTGGGCATGACCCACCACGGGATGATAACCATGCTCAGTTTTTGGTAGATCAAGCCAGGGCACGCCGAGAGGCAGAGCTGGCGGCTCAGTTGGCGGCTCAGCAACCCCAATTAAACCCTTCAACGTCCATAGAAGTTGGGATGACTTCTAGGATGGTGTGTGTACCATGTTTCGTGTCGGCTCTACGGAATGAGCGATTACCCAAGGACTTCAAGGGCCCTCGAAAAGTACCCAATTACACAACAGATCAACCCCCGAAGGCTTGGATTGTGAGCTACGAGATGGCCATGGAGATGTTGGATGTCAATGATGTTGCGTGCGCTAAGTACTTCACCATGGTGTTGGATGGGCCGGCTCACACATGGCTAAAGGGATTGCCCCCAAACTCCATCAGATCATGGGCTGAATTGAAGGCACGCTTTATTCAGAATTTCAAGGATACATGCAAGCAGCCCACATTGATTCTTCATTTACACATTTGTGTCCAGAGTGAGGGCGATTCAACAATCCATTGGGTACCACGGCTCTCGGCCATTATCCACTCGTCAAACAGCATCAATGTCGGCTCGGCCGTCTTGATTTTGGAGAAAAATTGTCATTTTCTTCCCCCTCAAACAGAAGTTGGGGCGGCTTAAGTGCCACTGCAATGATATGGGGGAGCTTATGGCGGCTCTTGTTAAATATGCCGACTCTGATAACACTAAAGACCCTGAGTCTGATGAGGAGAAGGCTGGCAAGGGGAAGAAGAACGTCGGTACAAAGGGATAGCAGCACAATGCAACGGGTCAAGGTAATAATGGAAAGTGCAAGTAAAAGCACAAGTACTCCCTAGGTGGTTTTGGTAATTAATGACAACATATCTCTTGTTGGACTAACACTTTTATCCAGTATATTTCAGATAAGTTCAACAATGGAGTGGCATGGACTAAAGAATGTGGGAACTCCTTCAAGATGCTAAGGACAAAGGATTGGCTTAAGCTTCAAGCTCAAGACTCTTCATTTTACATTTTAGTGATCCAAGATCACATTGAGTCTATAGGAAAAGCCAATACTATCAAGGAGGGATGAGGTGTTGCTTAATGAGCCTCTTGCTTCAAAGTGCTTAGTGATATGCTCCAAATACCCTCAACTACTTTCCCACTTCCACACATATGTCCTAAACCTAAAGTCAAACTCGGCCCCACTGATTCTTTCTATCCGGCGCCACCGAGTTTGGATGTCTTAGCCACTGCCACAAACCCTAGGCAAATCGGTCTCATCGATAGGGATCTCGGTCTCACCGAGATGGGATTGCAATCTCTCTGTGTATGTCCATTATCAAAATCGGTCTCACCGAGTTTGAGCAATCGGTACTACCGAGATTACAATGCAAACTTTCTGGTTGACTCATTACCAAAATCGGTCCCACCGAGTTTGATAATCGGTCCAACCGAGTTTGCCTGACCAACTCTTTGGTTAGCTAATTACCAAAATCGGTCCTACCGAGTTTGTGTAATCGGTCTTATCGAGACTACGTTATGCCCTAACCCTAACTGAATCGGTCCTACCAAGTTGCATTTCGGTCCCACCGAAAACCCTAACAGTCACATTATTTGCTAAATCGGTCTGACCGAGTTTAACGATTCGGTCCCACCGAGTTTGGTAGATTGTGTGTAACGGTTAGATTTTGTGTGGAGGCTATATATACCCCTCCACCTCCTCTTCATTCGTGGAGAGAGCCACCAGACTGAACCTACACTTCCAGCATCCTATTTCTGAGAGAGAACTACCTACTCATGTGTTGAGGCCAAGATATTCCATTCCTACCATATGAATCTTGATCTCTAGCCTTCCCCAAGTTGCTTTCCACTCAAATCCTCTTTCCACCAGATCCAAATCCTATGAGAGAGAGTTGAGTGTTGGGGAGACTATCATTTGAAGCACAAGAGCAAGGAGTTCATCATCAACGCACCATTTGTTACTTCTTGGAGAGTGGTGTCTCCTAGATTGGCTAGGTGTCACTTGGGAGCCTCCGACAAGATTGTGGAGTTGAACCAAGGAGTTTGTAAGGGCAAGGAGATCGCCTACTTCGTGAAGATCTACCGCTAGTGAGGCAAGTCCTTCGTGGGCGACGGCCATGGTGGGATAGACAAGGTTGCTTCTTCGTGGACCCTTCGTGGGTGGAGCCCTCCGTGGACTCGCGCAACCGTTACCCTTCGTGGGTTGAAGTCTCCATCAACGTGGATGTACGATAGCACCACCTATCGGAACCACGCCAAAAACATCCGTGTCTCCAATTGCGTTTGAATCCTCCAAACCCTTCCCTTTACATTCTTGCAAGTTGCATGCTTTACTTTCCGCTGCTCATATACTCTTTGCATGCTTGCTTGATATGTGTTGTGAATGTTAAACTTGTGCCTAAACTCCACTTAAACTTTAAAGAACTTAAAAACTACAACTTTGGTACTTAGTGTCTAATCACCCCCCCCCCTCTAGACACCTCTTCTCAAGGTCCTACAAGTGGTATCAAAGCATTGGTGTCCATTGCCTTGGTTTAATCACCATTGGAGGAAGATGGATGAGTCTACTTTGGGGAGTCTTAGACATAGAGTGCCCATTCTTGATGGAGAGTATTTTCATGAGTGGAAAAATGAGATGCTTGTTATTTTCAATCAATATCATTTGAACAAGTACATTGCTAGTCCTTGTGCACCTTGTGTTGATCCTATGCATCCTACCCATGATGAGTCTATTGACATGATTAGGAATGTTAGAACTGTTAATCTTATCACTAGAGGCTTGCCTAGAAACTTGATTATAAAATTGCCTACTCTTGAGTGTGCCTACACTATATGGAAATTTCTTGAGGAACGATTTCCAGATTATTCATTGAAAAATCTAGATGAAATTCTCCATAAGTCTATTGCTTTGAGTAAAATGAATACTAGTGATCCTATGTTTGGTGATCGTCTATTTGAGCTTACAAACCTTATGCGTGCCAAAGGAAATGTTGGTATTATTAGTGCCATTATTTCCGAAGCTATAAGAATTCATAGACAAGATTATTGTCAAACTCATTCTAATGCACCCTCTCTAGGATTTGATCCACCACATGATGATGTTGAACATGGATACTATGATGAGGATGATGATATTGACCTCGATCTTGATGATGCAATGAGACATTTTGGTCTTATGGCAAATCTTCGGGGATATATGTCAGGAGGAAAGGAATGGGTTCTTGATAGTGGACGTACCGATCACATGACCGGAGATAAAGACATGTTTCGTGAGCTTGCTGATAATGATAGTCCTCGAAAGTATGTCACTTTCGGTGACAACTCAAAGGGTAAGTTGGTTGGCCTCGGTAAGGTGGCCATATCACATGATAGCTCCATACAAAATGTTATGCTCGTTGAATCTCTTGGATACAACTTACTTTCAGTATCTAGACTTGCTGATTTCGGTTTCAATGTCCTGTTTACTGAAGTAGATTGCCAAGTGTTTCGTCGAGACAATCATAAAATGGTCTTTACCGGCATACGTAGAGGTGATCTATACATTGTTGATTTCACTAAAAAAGGCTCAACCTAAAACTTGCTTCATTGCTAAATCCTCAAAAGGCTGGTTATGGCATAGACGATTAGGTCACGTTGGCATGAGAAACCTTGACAAGCTTATTAAAGGAAATCATATCCTTGGAGTTAATGATGTCATATTTGATAAGGATAGACTTTGCAGTGCTTGTCAAGCAGGTAAACAGGTTGGAGGAAGGCATCCCGTGAAGAACATCATGACCACAAAGAGGCCACTCGAGCTACTTCACATGGATCTCTTTGGTCCCAACTCTTACAAGAGTCTCGGTGGAAATTCTTTTGGTCTAGTTATAGTTGATGATTTTTCCAGATTTACGTGGGTGTTCTTTCTTGATGATAAATCGTAGGTCCAAAAGATCTTCAAAAACTTCGCTAGGAAGGCCCAAAATCAATTTGAAGTGAAGATCAAGAAGGTTCGCAGCGACAACGGAACGGAGTTCAAGAACGCAAATGTGGACACCTTTCTTGACGAAGAAGGGATTTCACACGAGTTCTCGGCTACGTACACACCTCAACAAAATGGAGTTGTTGAGAGGAAGAACCGGACGCTCATCAAAATGGCGAGAACGATGCTTGATGAGTACAAGACGCCGAAGCACTTTTGGGCAGAAGCGGTTGAGACAGCTTGTCATGCAACAAATCGCTTGTATCTTCACAAGCTACTCGGCAAGACGGCATACGAGCTCCTCACCGGTAACAAACCCCAAGTTGGATACTTTCGAGTATTCGGCTCAAAGTGCTACATTCTTGATAAGCATCGTCGTTCTAAATTTGCTCCTAAGTCTCATGAAGGTTTCCTACTAGGTTATGGCTCAAACTCTCACACTTACCGTGTCTACAACAATTTCACCCGAAAGGTTGAAGAGACGGTAGATGTGAAGTTTGATGAATCTAACGGCTCGCAAGTAGAGCAATTGCCAATTGATGTAGGAGACAAAGATCCTTCGGAAGCAATCCAAGACTTGTCTATTGGCAAGGTTCCGTCCAACGGAGGTGAAGGAGAGTACCTCGTCCGTCCAAGTGGAAGCTTCTACTTCACGACAAGGTGAACCAAGAGTTGATACGGAAGCATCCACAAGTGGGACACACCAAGATGAAGAAAACGAGGAAGTGCATCAAGATGAACGTCAACAACCTCCTTCTCCACCACGACAAGAGAACGACAACGCCAACAATGAAGAAGGCCAAGAAGAAGAACAAGATGAAGAAGATGTTCAACGAAGATCCAAGCAAAAGCTTTCACGAGTTCGAGCAAGAATTGCTAAAGACCATCCCGTCGAGCAAATCTACAATGATATTCAAACCGGGAGAATCACTCGCTCTAAAACTCGTTTAGCTAACTTTTGTGAAAACTATTCTTTCATCTCTAGCATTGAACCTATGAAGGTCGAAGAAGCATTGGAAGATCCGGATTGGATAAATGCTATGCATGAAGAGCTACACAACTTTGAGAGGAACCAAGTTTGGACATTGGTTGAGAAGCCCGACAACAACCACAACATCATCGGTACCAAATGGGTGTTTCGCAACAAGCAAGATGAAGATGGACAAGTAGTTCGCAACAAAGCACGTCTCGTCGCCCAAGGCTACACACAAGTCGAAGGTATGGACTATGGTGAGACTTATGCTCCCGTTGCTAGACTTGAGTCCATTCGCATCTTACTTGCCTATGCTAATCACCATGATATCACCTTGTACCAAATGGACATTAAAAGTGCTTTTCTAAATGGTGAAATAGAGGAGGAAGTTTATGTTAAACAACCTCCCGGCTTTGTCAATCCTAAGAAACCCAATCATGTTTACAAACTTCACAAAGCTCTTTATGGTCTTAAACAAGCTCCTAGAGCATGGTATAAATGCTTGACCAAGTTCCTTATTGAAAAAGGCTTTGAAATTGGGGAAATTGATTCTACTCTTTTTACTAAAAGGGTTAATGGTGAACTATTTGTGTGCCAAATCTATGTTGATGATATTATATTTGGTTCAACTAACCCTCATTTTAGTGAAAAGTTTGGGAAGCTAATGTCGGAGAAGTTTGAGATGTCAATGATGAGTGAACTCAAATTCTTTCTTGGGTTGCAAATCAAGCAAACTAAGGAAGGTACTTTTGTCTCTCAAACGAAGTAAACTAAGGACTTATTCAAGAAGTTCAATATGCAAGAATGCAAAGGTATGTCTACACCATGCCTACTAGTGGACATCTTGATTTGACCAAAGATGATGAACCGGTTGATCAAAAGGTTTATCGCTCTATGATTGGTTCATTGTTATATCTATGTGCTTCACGTCCCGATATTATGCTAAGTGTGTGCATGTGTGCGCGATATCAAGCTGCTCCTAAAGACGTCATCTTAAGGCTGTGAAAAGGATAGTGAGATACTTAATCCATACACCAAATTTTGGCATTTGGTATCCTAAGAGGGCCTCTTTTAATCTTGTTGGCTATTCCGACTCGGACTATGCCGGAGACAAGGTTGATAGAAAGTCCACTTCGGGTACTTGTCAATTTCTTGGTAGATCTCTTGTGTCTTGGTCCTCCAAGAAACAAAACTCGGTATCCTTATCCACTGCCGAAGCTGAATATATTGCCGCTGGTTCATGTTGTGCTGAATTACTTTGGATGACCCAAACTCTTAAAGATTATGGGATATATGTGAAACATGTTCCATTGCTTTGTGACAATGAAAGTGCTATCAAAATTGGTCATAATCCTGTGCAACATTCTTGAACTAAGCATATTGAAGTTCGTCATCATTTCATTCGAGATCATGTTGCTAAGGGTGACATTGATCTTAAGCATGTTCGCACCGAAAAGCAATTAGCGGATATATTCACTAAACTTCTTGATGAGAAAGTGTTTTGCAGGTTAAGAGGAGAATTGAACATCATTGATGCTTCAAACTTGGAGTAGAAACTCCATTGGATACATGCAAGACATGAGCTTATGACTAATCCTTGATATTTCTCTTATGATGAAAAACTTATGTCTTGGATATATTTGTATCTTGCATGTTATCTAACCCATGTAGGTACTTGGTTGAATCAAATTCCATGAGGTTGAAACCTACTCATATCTTGAGCAATCTCTACATCACCAAGTCTCTACACAAGGTGGTTGAAGCCAAGGAAGCACGAAACCATTCGAACATATCCTTTGACAAATTCTATGTTGAGCTTCATGATTGTCATTTTTGGATACACAAGTGCTCTTCCTTGCAAGAACTAACCCATGTAGGAAGATGGACTCAAATTCCAAGTGGTGCTCCCAACTCTTGATGAGCTACATCAACCTTGAGCAACCCACACAAGTTCAACTACATGGACAACACCACCAACCAAGGTATGTTATTCCATCTTAGAGAAGCTTTACTCTGAGTCATGAGTTAAAGCAACTCGACAAGATGTGAATACATCAAGATGCTTAAACGAAAAATGGCAACCCCATTTTGAGCTTAAACGATGAGTATGGCCTATGATCAAGTGATCTCACTTGACTCCTAAGTCAATATACTCTAACATAGGTGACTTTGTCGCCGACCATCTCTAGATGAAGTTCTCTTGTGTTCTTTTCTGTGTTTTTGCATTCGTCTCATGCATATGTGTTTCCCCTTTTCCAAAAAAACTTCATCTAGATTTCTTTCTGTTTTCTCTGCATTTTCTGCATCTAATTCCTTGCACATCTTTCAGTAAATTCCTTGCAAATCTTTGTGAGATCTTATTAGTCTAGTGAGCTGAGGCGACAAGTGTTTTCTCTGCGATGGACTCGGTTTCACCGATTTGTTATTTTCGGTCCAATCGAAAATTTCCGGTACCACTGAAGCCTACAACTCGGTGCCACCGATTTCACAACAGGAAAAACAGTTTGCCACTTATTCTATATTTTTTCTAATCTAGCTCCACTCAATGAATCTTGTCCTCTACAAGCATCACATTTTTATCATTGCTTTGTTCTGTGTCTCAAGGACCAAACCCATTCGACAAATTCCAGAGAGAGAGATTACATCTTAATCAAGCCCTTCTTGGAAATTGATGTCAAAGGGGGAGAGAGATCACATCAAAGCTTATCATTTAGAGAAAGAGATCACATCAGAGAAGGAGAGAGAGATCCTTCAGGGGGGGAGAGAGATCTCCAGGGGAGAGAATACTAGTGGAATGTATTTCTCAAGGATCCCAGATGCTTGGTGTTCAAGAGGAGAGATGCCACATGTCTTCTTGAGGGGAAAGACATGTTCATATGTGCTCATGTTCATATGTGCTTATTTGCATTAGCTTGCATTAGCTCAGTTCTTTATATCTTTCAGCTCTGATTTTCTGTTCCCTATCTTCTCCCAGTATCCCATGCTAGATTCAGGGGGAGCAAGACATCTAAGGGAAAGAAATCATTTAAATTCATTGCATATCTTTACTCTTGGGGACATGTCTAATCAAATGTGGTACTTAGTACTCACTCTCAACATGTCATCCCAGTCTTGGTATTCTTGTGGTTTCTTTTGTTTGCTCTGGCTAGTAGATGTACCTGTGTTATCTAACCCTGTTTACGCGGGTTCATTTCATCCTAAGCCAACTCAAGACTACAAGGTAAGTATATGCATCACAATCATGTGTATGAGGAATTCTTGCTGATGTACAGACTATTTGCAAGAAGGACTCATGGGCATGAAGGTATTTCCTTTAATATTTTTTTGCTCTGATGCATATGGCCAAGATACATGTAACACATTGCCTGCTCTATCATGGTTATGCTCTCACATGCTTCTACATTTTCAATATTCACATGATTGCATACATGTAGGGGGAGCCTATGCTTGTTACATGTCTTTCCAAAGCTTTACTTGCTATTCTTTATATCTTTATCTAAAGCTTTGATGTATGTTGCCATCAATTACCAAAAAGGGGGAGATTGAAAGCACAAGTGCTCCCTAGGTGGTTTTGGTAATTAATGACAACATATCTCTTGTTGGACTAACACTTTTATCCAGTATATTTCAGATAAGTTCAACAATGGAGTGGCATGGACTAAAGGACGTAGGAACTCCTTCAAGATGCTAAGTACAAAGGATTGGCTCAAGCTTCAAGCTCAAGACTCTTCATTTTACATTTTAGTGATCCAAGATCACATTGAGTCTATAGGAAAATCCAATGCTATCAAGGAGGGATGAGGTATTTCTTAATGAGCCTCTTGCTTCAAAGTGCTTAGTGATATGCTCCAAATACCCTCAACTCATTTCCCACTTCCACACATATGTCCTAAACCTAAAGTCAAACTCGGCCCCACTGATTCTTTCTATCTCACGCCACCGAGTTTGGATGTCTTAGCCACTGCCACAAACCCTAGGCAAATCGGTCTCACCGATAGGGATCTCGGTCTCACCAAGATAGGATTGTAATCTCTCTGTGTATGTCCATTATCAAAATCGGTCTCACCGAGTTTGAGCAATTGGTACTACCGAGATTACAATGCAAACTTTCTGGTTGACTCATTACCAAAATCGGTCCCACCGAGTTTGATAATCGGTCCAACCGAGTTTGCCTGACCAACTCTCTAGTTAGCTAATTACCAAAATCAGTCCTACCGAGTTTGTGTAATCGGTCTTACCGAGACTACGTTATGCCCTAACCCTAACCGAATCGGTCCTACCGAGTTGCATTTTGGTCCCACCGAAAACCCTAACGGTCACATTATTTGCTAAATCGGTCTGACCGAGTTTAATGATTCGGTCCCACCGAGTTTGGTAGATTGTGTGTAACGGTTAGATTTTGTGTGGAGGCTATATATACCCCTCCACCTCCTCTTCATTCGTGGAGAGAGCCATCAAACTGAACCTACACTTCCAGCATCCTATTTCTGAGAGAGAACTACCTACTCATGTGTTGAGGCCAAGATATTCCATTCCTACCATATGAATCTTGATCTCTAGACTTCCCCAAGTTGCTTTCCACTCAAATCCTCTTTCCACCAGATCCAAATCCTATGAGAGAGAGTTGAGTGTTGGGGAGACTATCATTTGAAGCACAAGAGCAAGGAGTTCATCATCAACGCACCATTTATTACTTCTTGGAGAGTGGTGTCTCCTAGATTGGCTAGGTGTCACTTGGGAGCCTCCGACAAGATTGTGGAGTTCAACCAAGGAGTTTGTAAGGGCAAGGAGATCGCCTACTTCGTGAAGATCTACCACTAGTGAGGCAAGTCCTTCGTGGGCGACGGCCATGGTGGGATAGACAAGGTTGCTTCTTCGTGGACCCTTTGTGGGTGGAGCCCTCCATGGACTCGCGCAGCTGTTACCCTTCATGGGTTGAAGTCTCCATTAACGTGGATGTAAGATAGCACCACCTATCGGAACCACGCCAAAAACATCCGTGTCTCCAATTGCGTTTGAATCCTCCAATCCCTTCCCTTTACATTCTTGCAAGTTGCATGCTTTACTTTTCGCTGCTCATATACTCTTTGCATGCTTGCTTGATATGTGTTGTGAATGTTAAACTTTTGCCTAAACTCCACTTAAACTTTAAAGAAACTTAAAAACTGCAAATTTGGTACTTAGTGTCTAATCACCCCCCCCCCTCTAGACACCTCTTCTCATGGTCCTACAGCAAGCAAGTTGATGGCAGTTCAGACTTTGTGGCTAATACCAACACGTAGAATAATAATCAGCGTCATAAGGGAAAGTCATCAGTGCTCCGGTTTGGTGGCCCAAAATTTAACCTGGAGGCGATAATGAATCAGCCTTGCCCAAAGCACGGTACTCAAGATAAGCTGGCCACTCATCTCTGAAAAGATTGCTTCATCATGAGGGAGTATAGAAATTCCTATTTTCATTAGGGTAACCAGGGCCCACACGGTGGGTCAGGATCCGGTTCTAACGGACCCGGCTTTGGAGGTGGTGGCTCAAACTCTGGTTTTCAGGGACAAGGTAATCAAGGCGGTTTCAATCAGCAACCTAATCAGGGTAATCAACAGCAGCAGTCTGGTTATCAAAGTAATCCGAAGCAGTTGAATAGTGGTCAATATCATGTGTTTACCACAAGTCTGTGCAAGCGAGACCAGAAGGTTCATAAGCGAGCGGTGAGATTAGTTGAGTTAGTGATGCATCGATACTTATGATGGTCAAAATAGCCAATCATATGGAGCCGTGAGGATCATCCACCCCGGGTTGGTAATCTGGGTCAGCTAGCTTTGGTGGTGGCACCTCATCAGGTCAGAGAGTACAAGTTCACTAAGGTGCTCATTGATACGTCTCCAATGTATCTATAATTTTTTATTGTTCCATGCTATTATATTACCCGTTTTGGATGTTTATGGGCTTTACTTTACACTTTTATATCATTTTTGGGACTAACCTACTAACCGGAGGCCCAGCCCGTATTGCTAATTTTTTTTGCCTATTTCAGTGTTTCGAAGAAAAGGAATATCAAACGGAGTCCAAACGGAAAGGAACCTTCGGGAGCGATCTTTTTGGAACAAACGTGATCTAAAGGACTTGGAGTGGAAGTCAAGAAACAACCGAGGCAGCCACGAGGGTGCCCGGCATGCCCCCTAGGGCTGGGCGCACCCCCCACCCTCGTGGGCCCCTCGGGCGTCCACCGACCTACTTCTTACTCCTATATATACCCATGTACCCCAAAAACATCATAAGCGACCACGAAAAACTATTTTCACCGCCGTAACCTTTTGTATCCGTGAGATCCCATCTTGGAGCCTTCGTCGGCGCTCCGCCGGAGGGGGAATCGATCACGGAGGGTGTCGGTGTCAAAACTGGCGGATCTCGGGTAGGGGGTCCCGAACTGTGCGTCTAGGCGGATGGTAACAGGAGACAAGGGACACGATGTTTTACCCAGGTTCGTGCCCTCTTGATGGAGGTAAAACCCTACGTCCTGCTTGATTGATATTGATGATGTGGGTATTACAAGAGTAGATCTACCACGAGATCAAGGAGGCTAAACCCTAGAAGCTAGCCTATGGTATGATTGCTGTTCGTCCTACGAACTAAAACCATCCGGTTTATATAGACACCGGAGAGGGCTAGGGTTACATAGAGTCGGTTACAATGGTAGGAGATCTACATATCCGTATCGCCAAGCTTGCCTTCCACGCCAAGGAAAGTCCCATCCGGACACGGGACGAAGTCTTCAATCTTATATCTTCATAGTCTTGGAGTCCGGCTGATGATGATAGTTCGGCTATCCGGACACCCCCTAGTCCAGGACTCCCTCAGTAGCCCCCGAACCAGGCTTCAATGACGACGAGTCCGGTGCGTATATTGTCTTCGGCGTTTTGCAAGGCGGGTTCTCCTCCATATTCCATGTGTTTGCCGAATAGTGTCCGGTTTCCTTATAAATGTTGCGCTCCTTGGCTACCACATCCAATAATGGCCCTCTTCCACGTGTCGTATGAATGTGAAAAGCGAGGGTATTTTTATGTTTTACCCCCCTAGCTACGCGAATAAGCTGCCTATAAGAGAGGCGAGGATCCAGATCCGAATCACACCATCCTCCTTCCGCAAGTACTCATCGAAGCGCATCTGACAAAAATCCATTCCAACATGGACAGTCGACGCGGCTCCTCCTCTCGTGCACCCAGTCCTCAGCTAGGAGATTGGAGGAGATGTTCAGTCCCGCATAGCGAGTTAGTGACGCTCCAAGCAGAGGGATACCTTCCCCCAGCCTTTATGGTTCCGGTTCAAGTCGGACTGGCCACCTACAAGGGTGGGAAGCAGGCGGAGAGCGTCCCCAATCCCTCCAAAGGAGAGCGGGTATGCCTCGTCCCCTACCTAATAAGGGGACTCAGATTTCCCATACATCCGTTTCTCCGGGGGCTCCTGGAGTTCTATGGACTCCAACTTCACCACCTCACACCTGCCTCCATCTTTCACATCGCGGGCTTTGTAGCTCTTTGCGAGCTGTTCTTGGGCATCGAGCCCCATTTTGCACTGTGGAAGAGATTGTTTTGCCTCATACCCCGTTCTCACGAGGGGTCGATATACCAAGTGGGCGGAGCCGAAATATGGCGCATCGCCGGGACCGGATATCTATCCGGAACCCCGAAGAAGGCGTCCGAAGACTGGCCTTCGGAGTGGTTCTATATGGAAGACGCCCCGCTGCCGGATCCAGTTCGGATCGGCCTCCCGGAGTTTAGCAACGCTCCTCTGAAGAAACGCCTGAGTTGGCACCCGCGGAGCCCTCAGTGGGAAGATGATAGGAGCGTCCAATATCTGATGGGCCGGATAAGGTTACTGGCCCATTCCGGATTGACCATGATTGGAGTCATGGCCACATGCATTATGCGAGGGGTGCAGCCGCTCCAATATAGGGGCCACCACATGTGGGATTTCAACGGGGAGAATGACGCCACCCGTCATGGTCGCAAGGGGCCGGGATCGGCCGCCAATCTGGTGAAGATCCTGTCCGGCTTGTACAAGGGGGAGAAGGAGGACTTCCTCCGCACGAGTCCATTGAATGGATTCTCCATGAATAACCCTCGGAGTTGGGTAAGCGGACGTTTATATATCCGATCCGTGCTTTCAAAGTTAAGTGTCTTACTTTATGATTTCGACGCAGGAACTGCGCCGGGATGTGGAGGGCATAGAAAGCCCGACTCCACAACCCGAGGATCCGAGAAAATCCCTTGATCTGGCCTCCGGAGAGGATCCGGACATAGAGGTGGAGCTGATTGACGGGGTGTTCCACCAACTCAGCATAGACAATGCTCTAGTCGCCATTACGGCAGACTACCCCAGTTTATCTCCGGCTTCCCAGGTGAGTACGACCGAAGTCCTGACACCATTACTTTTTTAATGATTATTCCTGATCACCGTATACCAACGGTGCTTCGCAGGAGGTGCCTGTACGGAGGGAAGCCGAGTCCGTGGCGACTGACCAACCAGGGTCAGTGCGGCCCAGCAGGCGGAAGAGGAGTGCGGCGTGAATCAAAACGTCGCCCCAAAGGTATGGCGCACCATTATCTTTAAGGGAAAGACTCCTGGGAGGTATATTAATGCTCATGATTCTTCCAGGAGAAAGAGCGCTCGCCGAACTGTGCCCGGAGAGGTTGCCAACCAAGCCTCCGCCAGCCAGGCTCGAACACCTGGTCCGGAGGGGGAGGCAGCGCAAGGCGTGAGCCGGATGCTCCTCCAACGGAGGATGCCGACAGGCTGTCCGCCACCAGGTCTGAGGTGGAGAGCGCCATGAATCACAGGCGCCGTCGGACAGTTCTTCGTGACGCGTGTTTCTCCCCAGAGGCGTTGAATGCCTTTAATGCGGAGACGCGCACCTCCGTGCTTCTCAAGATGGTTTAACAAGAGCCACGGAGCAGTATGTGAAAGACATACGGGTGAGGAATTTTAATAGTTATATATGCCAGTAGCCCCCGAGACATAAAATAATTAAACTAACTGATTTAAGGATCATTTGTTATGCAGGATCTTACGGAGAAGAATACCCACCTGTCCCAGGAGCTTCAAGAATGCAAGGCCCAACTTGAGGCCACACTAGCCGCCGCTGGGGGAGCCATAGAGACCCCCTCTTGTAATACATATTTCGAAAAGATAAATAGTTTATGAAGTGCGGCGTGTGCGTTTAGTCTGACAATAATATTGCAGAGGGTGCCAGACTAGATACGGACAAGCAACATCTGCTGCGCCAGCTGAAGGCCGGCGAGAAAGTGCTTATGAGGGTGCAGCAGGAGAGGAACAAACTCCAAGATTCCAACACCCGGCTGGGCGAAGAACTAAAAGATGTTCGGGTCCAGCTGTCTAACTTTGTAAAGGAGAATCGGCGGCTTCGTCACGGCATTCACAGTAAGTGCTTGAGCAAATCTTTTGAAAAGAAGAGTTCAGCGAGGAAGTCGATTGACAGAAATGTGTCTGTAGGTGTGCTCACGGGTCGTCCGGCGGAGGAAATGCCTGGTTCCACGGGTGACCTTCTTCTCGAGCTGCTGCAACTGCACGAACATGTCCGGCAGGCGATGAGCGGCGTCGTTCAGGCCTTATGGCCGTCCGTCTCCCTACCCAAGGGTCTTGGAGGGCTTGCTGAGAAGCTTCAGGGAGTACGGCAGCGCTTCCGTCTGTGGAAGATATCGGCCTGCCGTCAAGGCGCCAGGGAGGCCTGCGCCATGGTGAAGACGCGGTACACGAAGGCTGATCCAAACCACATGGCCGAGGTCGGACCTGTGGGGCCCGATGGGAAGGAGATCCCTGTGAGCCTGATGTACGGCCAAGTAGAGTTGGCCGTGAAATATTCCCAACGGGACTATAAACTAGACAGCCTGTTAGATGGGATTGAACAGGAGTACAATCAGTCAGTTTGACGATGTAATTTAAAATGACATGTAAAATGCCTTCTAGCCGGATTGTAGATCGTTTGTATTTGCGGACCTTTTCGCTTCAACCTCGGGACCTAACAGTCCGGAGTGTGTCCGAATACCCTCACGGTTATACAAAAACCGGGGCATGCATGGAGACCAGGCGTAGGGGTCATAAGTGCTTTATCAGACAAGTGCCCAACTAGCTATGTTATATTACATGGTTAGTAAGAAACATCTTCCGGGGAGAATAGTACTGTTAGGGGTTCCTTTCCCTGGGAGGCATGCCCTAAAGTGCATGTCCGGACTACGAAAAGAGCAGAAAAAGCATCTGGGGGCAGATAAATAAATAAGTAATAAATCATCTTTCAAGTCACCGACCGAATATTCGGTTAAGAGCGCTAGCCTTCGGCTTCACCCAGTCTGAGGTACACATCCGGCTGGCCCGGCAGTAACAATCGCAGAGGTGCTCCCTTTACCTCCTAGCTGAACAATCGGGAACGTAGGGGTAAGCACAGGAGCCAGGCAACCCAGCTTGGCCAAAACTTAAGTCATATCGATGCATATAATGGTGAGTAAAAGGTACATGCGGAAGTATGACACATGTGTTGGGCATGAATCCCGTATAAATAAGCTTCTGTTAAAGAAGCCCCCAGGTATAACGAGTGCGAGTAGCACATCAAGTGTGTGCGAACAATGCGCAGATCAGCCCTCAAAGGCTTTTACTGAAAGAGGGAGGAAAAAGGAGGGAAACAAAAGACAGCGAAAAAATATTAAAGGTGGACGAAGGAAGGAGACGAACTCTGAGTCTGGCGCTAGGCGTAGAATCTTCGGAGACGGGCTGCGTTCCATGGGTTCGGCTCGAGTCGGTTGTCGGATGCATTGCGTAGATGGTATGCACCGCCGGTAAGGACTTGGTCGATGATAAAGGGACCTTCCCATTTGGGCTTAAGTTTGTCCTTTTTCTTGTCCGGCAGGCGTAGAACTAGCTCGCCAACATTGTAAGTTTTGGCCCGTACTTCTCTGCTTTGATATCTTCGAGCCTGCTGCTGAAAGAATGCGGAACGCGATTTTGCCATGTCGCGCTCCTCCTCTAAGGCGTCCAAACTGTCCTGCCGATCCAACTCGGCTTCTCTTTCTTCGTACATGCGCACGCGAGGTGAGTCATGAATTATATCGCAGGGCAAAACTGCCTCTGCGCCGTATACCATAAAAATGGTGTGAATCCGGTAGTGCGGTTTGGCGTGGTCCGCAGCCCCCAGAGTATGGAGTCGAGCTCCTCTACCCAGTGTGTGTTAGATTCTGTGAGGGACCACACTAATCTGGGTTTAATGCCGCTCATGATTAGACCATTTGCTCATTCGACTTGACCGTTAGTTTGAGGGTGATAGACTGAAGCGTAGTCGAGCTTGATGCCCATGTTTTTGCACCAGAGTTTAACCTCGTTGGCCGTGAAATTCGTCCCGTTATCAGTGATGATGTTGTGGGGGACGCCAAAACGGTGTACCACCCCGGATATGAAGTCTATCACAGGTCCGGATTCTGCCGTTTTAACCGGCTTGGCCTCTATCCATTTGGTGAATTTGTCCACCATGACCAATAAGTATTTTTGCTTGTGGGTTCCCCCTTTAAGGGGTCCAACCATGTCAAGCCCCTAGACCGTGAACGGCCAAGTGATGGGTATAGTTTTTAGGGTGGTGGGTGGCATGTGGCTTTGATTAGCAAAGAGCTGGCAACCGACGCATCGTTGGACTAAGTCCTGAGCATCTGCCCGGGCTGTCGGCCAATAAAATCATGTACGGAAGGCCTTGCCTACAAGGGCCCGGGCTGCGGCGTGGTGCCCGCCGAGTCCAGCGTGAATTTCAGCCAGGAGATTTCGCCCTTCCTCTTCGGAGATACACCTTTGAAGGACTCCGGTTGTGCTTTTCTTATAAAGTTCTCCCTCATGGACCTTGTAGGCTTTAGATCGCTGAACTATGCAGCGGGCCTCATTTTGGTCTTCGGGAAGTTCCTGCCTAATTAAGTAGGCTAGGAATGGTTCCGTCCACGGGGCAATTACTGCCATTATTTCGTGGGCTGAAGGTGTTATTTCATTGGCTGAGCCACCGATTGTGTCAGAATGTTCCGTGTTGGGTGGTGCAGTTGGTTCCGGGTTGTTATTTCCGGACTCCTCTTCCCATAATACGGATGGCTTAAAGAGCCGCTCCAAGAAGATGTTTGGAGGGACGGCGTCGCGTTTTGCGCCGATGCGTGCCAACACGTCTGCTGCCTGGTTATTATCCCGGGCTACATGGTGGAATTCGAATCCTTCGAACCGAGCTAACATTTTTAGGACGGCGTTACGGTAGGCTGCCATTTTCGGATCCTTGGCATCAAAGTCTCCATTTACTTGGGATATTGCAAGGTTTGAATCCCCGCGCACCTCTAGGCGTTGAATACCCATGGAGATTGCCATCCGGAGACCATGCAGAAGGGCCTCGTATTCGGCTGTGTTGTTGGAGTCCGTGTACATTATTTGAAGTACGTATTGGACTGTGTCTCCGGTTGGGGACGTCAAGACGACGCCAGCCCCCAAGCCGGCCAACATTTTGGAGCCGTCGAAATGCATGATCCAATTGGAGTATGCGCCATACTCTTTAGGGAGTTCGGCTTCGGTCCATTCGGCGATGAAGTCAGCCAAAACTTGCGACTTTATAGCTCGACGTGGTTTGTAGGTTATGTCAAATGGTAAGAGCTCAATGGCCCATTTTGCAATCCTACCCGTCGCGTCGCGGTTGTTTATAATGTCGTTGAGAGGTACTTCGGAGGCCACTGTTATGGAACACTCTTGAAAGTAGTGTCGCAGCTTCCAGGATGCCATGAACACCGCGTACGCTATCTTTTGATAATGTGGGTACCGGGACTTGCATGGAGTTAAGACAGTGGATACATAGTACACTGGTTTTTGAAGAGGGAATTTGTGCCCTTCTGTTTCTCGTTCGACGACGAGTACCGCGCTGACAACTTGATGTGTTGCTGCGATATATAATAACATCGGTTCGCCTAGGTTGGGCGTGGCCAGGACCGGATTTGTTGCCAATATGGCCTTAATTTCTTTGAGTCCGGTCATGGCAGCATCCGTCCATTCGAAGTGTTCGGTGCGCCAGAGGAGGCGATAGAGGGGCAGTGCCTTTTCTCCCAAACGGGAGATGAAGCGGCTTAGAGCCGCCACGCATCCAGTTAGTTTTTGTATTTGTTTGAGGTCTTTTGGGATATCCAATTGTGACAGAGCTCGGATCTTGGCTGGGTTTGCTTCAATTCCTCTACCGGATACAATGAAGCCCAAGAGCTTTCCGGCTGGTATGCCGAAAACACATTTTTCCGGGTTGAGCTTAATGTCGTATGCTCGGAAGTTGTCGAATGTAAGCCTCAAATCGTCTACTAGAGTTTCGACGTGTTTGGTCTTAACGACCACATCGTCTACGTATGCCTCCACTGTTTTGCCTATCTGGGTAGCCAGACATGTCTGAATCATGCACTGATATGTTGCGCCAACATTTTTGAGTCCGAAGGGCATTGTGTTGAAGCAGAATGGTCCGTATGGAGTAATGAATGCCGTTGAGGCTTGGTCTGTTTCCGCCATCTTGATTTGATGGTATCCGGAGTATGCGTCGAGGAAGCACAATGAATCGTGCCCTGCGGTAGCGTTGATGATTTGGTCGATGCGGGGGAGGGGGAAAGGATCCTTTGGACAGGCCTTGTTAAGGTCTTTTAAATCGACACAAAGGCGCCAGGATTTGTCCTTTTTTGGTACCATTGCCAGGTTTGCTAGCCAGTCCGGATGTTTTATATCTCTGATGAATCCGGCTTCTAAGAGTTTGGCTAGCTCCTCTCCCATTGCCTATCTTTTGGGTTCGGAAAATCGCCGAAGAGCCTGTTTGACTGGCTTGAATCCTTTTAGGATATTTAGGCTGTGTTCTGCCAGCCTGCGTGGGATTCCTGGCATATCTGAAGGGTGCCAGGCAAAAATGTCCCAATTTTCCCGAAGCAATTCTCGTACTGCGGCTTCTACATCATGGTTTAATTGTGCCCTAATGGAGGCCGTCTTTGTGGGGTCCGTTGGATGGACCTGGAATTTGACTATTTCGTCTGCTGGTTTAAAAGAGGTGGACTTAGATCTCTTATCGAGTATCACATCGTCCCTATTCACCATGGAGCGCAGCGCAGTGAGTTCCTCTGCCGCTAGGGCTTCGGATAGTGCCTCTAGGGCTAGTGTGGCTGTCTTATTTTCGGCGCGGAGTGCTATATCTGGATCACTGGCAAGAGTGATGATTCCATTGGGCCCGGGCATTTTAAGTTTCATGTACCCGTAATGGGGTATAGCTTGGAAAATTGTGAATGCCTCTCGCCCTAACAAGGCGTGATATCCGCTGCCGAACGGGGCCACTTGGAACGTGACCTCCTCGGACCTGTAATTGTCCGGTGAGCCGAACACTACATCTAGAGTGATTTTTCCTGTGCAGCATACTTCCCGACTAGGGATTATTCCTCTAAAGGTTGTGCTGCTTCGCTCAATGCGGCTCCAATTTCCATTTTTTGGAGGGTTTCCTCGTAGATGAGGTTTAATCCGCTGCCGCCATCCATGAGTACCTTGGTAAGACGAAAGACGTCCACTATCGGACTGAGGACCAATGCGGCTGGTGCTCGGGCTGCTCGGAATTTAGGTTCGTCGCTGGCATTGAAGGTGATAGCCGTGTCTCTCCATGGATTTGTTGTTGCTACTTGGTAGACTTCGGCAAGGCTGCGGATTGTTCGTTTCCGCATATTATTTGATGCGAAAGTCTCGAAGACCGTTAATACCGTACTGGTACTGTTGGGCTGGTTACTCGGGGCTAGAAAACCTTCGCCACTTTTGGCCACTTGCCGTAGTATCCAACATGCTCGAAGGCTGTGAGTTGGAGTGGCGCCCTCTGTACTATGGATTTTACAGGGTCCGTTGAGCCATCCCTCCAGTACGGTTCCGTGCCCTTTAGGGGGTTTTTGCTTTTTGGTTTTTGACCCAGGTGCTTGAGTATGACGCACCCTTTTATTTCGAACTAGGGTTATGTTCAGGGCCGGATTATCCCAAAACCTGGTTTCGGTTTTCCAGGCACTCTCCATCGCACAGTATTTTTGTACTATGGTCGCCAGGTCGGTCAAGCGTGTAACTTCGCGACGACTTATGGCGTTCATGATTCCCTTGTCCGTGCAATTGTTGCAGAAAATTGAGATTGCGCTTTCCTCACGGCAGTCCTTTATCCTGTCCATAACCAGGAGGAATCTGGCCCAGTAATGATGTACTGTTTCATCGGGATCTTCTCGTATTTGAGATAGATCGCTTATGTTTGGGTGGGTGGGCGGAATTAAATTCGGAACCCCGCCCAATCTGAGGCTCAAAGGCCGAGAAGTTTCCGGATTTGGTAGTTTGGATTGCTGGATGTTATCCCACAAATCTGGTCCGATGCCTGACTTTAGGTTTAGTACTTGATTGACGTTCGTCCCTCCGCGGGAATCCGGCATGGAGGGATCGGGAATCCGGACATAACTGGTCTTTAACATAGAAGAAGAGTTGCCGTGTTGTTCCTCTACCACAACAACATGATGGGTAGCCTGGGGAGAGTTAATTTCTCTCAGATCGGTTTTAAGCCCAATCTGATCGTAGTCTGTAGCGACTCCCAGGGTGGCGATGCGATCCAAGAGCTCATTTACGGAGGAGAGCTCCATCGGATCTAGGTGCTCGGCAAATTCCGAGTTGACATGAAGATCTCTTTTGATGACCTGAGAGGTCATTGTCGGAGCGGTGGCCGAACAGGCGGTCATAAGAAAACCACCTAGACGGATAGTTTGGCTGGTGGCCAAAGCTCCCTTGGTGACGGCGCCGTCTTTAAAGACGGGAAAAGGCATCCCTCCTGATTGCGACGGCATAGAGGAACTCTCAATGAAAGCACCAATGTCGGTGTCAAAACCGGCAGATCTCAGGTAGGGGGTCCCGAACTGTGCGTCTAGGCGGATGGTAACAGGAGACAAGGGACACGATGTTTTACCCAGGTTCGGGCCCTCTTGATGGAGGTAAAACCCTACGTCCTGCTTGATTGATATTGATGATGTGGGTATTACAAGAGTAGATCTACCACGAGATCAAGGAGGCTAAACCCTAGAAGCTAGCCTATGGTATGATTGTTGTTCGTCCTACGGACTAAAACCATCCGGTTTATACAGACACCGGAGAGGGCTAGGGTTACATAGAGTCGGTTACAATGGTAGGAGATCTACATATCCGTATCGCCAAGCTTGCCTTCCACGCCAAGGAAAGTCCCATCCGGACATGGGACGAAGTCTTTAATCTTGTATCTTCATAGTCTTGGAGTCCGGCTGATGATGATAGTTCAGCTATCCGGACACCCCCTAGTCCAGGACTCCCTCAAAGGGCTTCGACATCAACACCATAGCCTCTCCAATGAGTTGTGAGTAGTTTACCACAGACCTTCGGGTCCATAGTTATTAGCTAGATGGCCTCTTCTCTCTCTCTTTGAATCTCAATACAAAGTTCTCCTCGATCTTCTTGGAGATCTATTCGATGTAACTCTTTTTGCGGTGTGTTTGTCGAGATCCGATGAATTGTGGGTTTATGATCAAGTTTATCTATGAGAAATATTTGAATCTCCTCTGAATTCTTTTATGTATGATTAAGTTATCTTTGGAAGTCTCTTCGAATTATCAATTTGGTTTGGCCTACTAGATTGATCTTTCTTGCAATGGGAGAAGTGCTTAGCTTTGGGTTCAATCTTGCGGTGTCCTTTCCCAGTGACAGTAGGGGCATCAAGGCACGTATTGTATTGTTGCCATCGAGGATAAACAGATGGGGTTTATATCATATTGCATGAGTTTATCCCTCTACATCATGTCATCTTTCTTAATGTGTTACTCTGTTCTTTATGAACTTAATACTCTAGATGCATGCTGGATAGCGGTCGATGTGTGGAGTAATAGTAGTAGATGCAGGCAGGAGTCGGTCTACTTGTCACGGACGTGATGCCTATATACATGATAATGCCTAGATAATCTCATAATTATTCTCTTTTCTATCAATTGCTCGACAATAATTTGTTCACCCACCGTAATACTTATGCTATCTTGAGAGAAGCCACTAGTGAAACCTATGGCCCCGGGGTGTATCTCTTATCATATAAGCTTTCAATCTACTTTTATTTGCATCTTTACTTTTCCAATCTATATCATAAAATACCAAAAATATATTTATCTTATCATATTATCTCTATCAGATCTCACTTTCCCAAGTGGCCTTGAAGGGATTGACAACCCCTTTATTGTGTTGGTTGCGAGTTCTTGTTTGTTTGTGTAGGTGTGTGGGACTTCCGAGGAGCCTCCTACTGGATTGATACCTTGGTTCTCAAAAACTGAGGGAAATACTTACGCTACTATTGCTGCATCGCCCTTTCCTCTTCAAGGAAAACCAACGCAAGCTCAAGACGTAGCAAGAAGGATTTCTGGCGCAGTTGCCGGGGAGGTCTTCGCTCAAGTCAAGACATACCAAGTACCCATCACAAACTCATCTCCCTTGCACTTACATTATTTGCTATTTGCCTCTCATTTTCCTCTCCCCCACTTCACCCTTGCCATTTTATTCGCCCTCTCCTTCCCAATCTCCTCTCTCTTTCGCTTGCCTTTTTGTTTGCTTGTGTGTTGGATTGCTTGTCGCTATGGCGCAGGATAATACCAAGTTGCGTGATTTTTCCAATACCAATAATAATGATTTCCTTAGTACTCTGATTGCTCCTCTTAATGATGTTGAGTCTTGTGAAATCAATGCTGCTTTGCTGAATCTTGTTATGAAAGATCAATTCTCCGGCCTTCCTAGTGAAGATGCCGCTACCCATCTAAACAACTTTGTTGATTTGTGTGAGATGCAAAATAAGAAAGATACGGATAATGATATTGTTAAATTGAAGTTATTTCCATTTTCACTTAGAGATCGTGATAAAGTTTGGTTTTCGTGTTTGCCTAAGAATAGTATTGATTCATGGAATAAGTGCACAGATGCTTTTATCTCTAAGTATTTTCCTCCCGCTAAGATCATCTCTCTTAGGAACGATATTATGAATTTTAAACAACTTGATCATGAGCATGTTGCCCAATCTTGGGAAATAATGAAATTGATGATTCGCAATTGCCCTACTCATGGTTTGAATTTATGGATGATCATACAAAAAATTTATGCCGGATTGAATTTTGCTTCTAGAAATCTTTTAGATTCGGCCGCGGGAGGCACGTTTATGGAAATCACCTTAGGAGAAGCTACTAAACTCCTTGATAACATTATGGCTAATTAATCTACATGGCACATCGAAAGATCTACCAGTAAAAAAGTGCATGCTATAGAAGAAATTAATGTTTTGAGTGGAAAGATGGATGAACTTATGAAATTGTTTGCTACTAAGAGTACTCCTATTGATCCCAATGATATGCCTTTGTCTACTTTGATTGAGAATAATAATGAATCTATGGATGTGAATTTTGTTGGTAGGAATAATTTTGGTAACAATGCTTATAGAGGAAACTTTAATCCTAGACTGTTCCCTAGTAATTCCTCTAATAATTATGGAAATTCCTACAATAATTCCTATGGTAATTTTAATAACATGCCCTCTGATTTTTAGAATAGTGTGAAAGTATTTATGATCTCTCAAAAGAATTTTAATGCCTTGCTTGAAGAAAAATTGCTTAAAGTTGATGATTTGGCTAGGAATGTTGATAGAATTTCGCTTGATGTTGATTCTTTGAAACTTAGATCTACTCCTCCTAAGCATGATATCAATGAGTCTCTCAAAGCTATGAGAATTCCCATTGGTGAGTGCAAAGAAAGAACCGATAGATTGCGTGCTGAGAAAGATTGCTTTGTAAAAGCGTGTTCTTCTAGTTTCCATGAAAATAATGATGAAGATCTAAAATTTATTGATGTGTCCCCTATTAAATCTTGGTTTTGCAATATGAATCTTAATAATGATGGGACTGGAGATGAGTCAACTTTAGTTAAAAGGCGTCCCAATGATTCGGAGTTTGTAGATCTTGATGCTAAATTTGGTAAAAGTGGGATTGGAGAGGTCAAGACTTTAAATAGCATTGAACCCACTATCTTGGATTTCAAGTAATTTAATTATGATAATTGTTCTTTATTAGATTGTATTTCCTTGTTGCAATCTCTGTTGAATTTTCCTCATGCTTACAATCAAAATAAAGCTTTTACCAAACATATTGTTGAGGCCTTGATGCAATCTTATGATGAAAAACTTAATTTGGAAGTTTCTATCCCTAGAAAACTTTATGATGAGTGGGAACCTACTATAAGGATTAAAATTATAGATCATGAGTGTTATGCTTTATGTGATTTGGGTGCTAGTGTTTCCACGATTCCGAAAACTCTATGTGATATTCTAGGTTTCCATGATTTTGATGATTGCTCTTTAAATTTGCACCTTGCGGATTCCATCATTAAGAAGCCTATGGGAAGGATTAATGATGTTCTTATTGTTGCAAATAGGAACTATGTGCCAGTAGATTTTGTTGTTCTTGATATAGATTGCAATCTTTCATGTCCTATTATTCTTGGTAGACCTTTCCTTAGAACGATTGGTGTGATTATTGATATGAAGGAAGGGAATATTAGATTCCAATTCCCATTAAGGGAAGGCATGGAGCACTTTCCAAGAAAGAAAGTCAAATTACCTTATGAATCTATCATGCGAGCTACTTATGAATTGAGTGCCAAAGATGGCACTACTTAGATCTATCCTCGCTTTTACGCCAAGCTAGGGGCGTTAAACGATAGCGCTAGTTGGGAGGCAACCCAATTTTATTTTTCTTTTTTGTTTTTGCTTCTGTTTAGTAATAAATTTTTCATCTACCTTCTGTTTAGATGTGTTTTCATGTTTTAATTAGTGTTTGTGCCAAGCAGAACCTATAGGATAACCTATGGTGATAGTTAATTTGATTCTGCTGAAAAACAGAAACTTTGCGCGCATGAAAATAATTTTAGTAATTCACAGAAACGTGCTTTTGCGTTGATTATTTTTTCTGTAGATCAATATACAAATTTCCCAGGTCTTCCTATTTTGGTAGGATTTTTAGAGTTCCAGAAGTATTCGATAGTTACAGATTGCTACAGACTGATCTGTTTTTGACCGATTCTGTTTTTCGTGTGTTGTTTGCTTATTTTGATGCATCTATGGCTAGTATGTAGGGGTATGAACCATAGAGAAGTTGGAATACAGTAGGTTTAACACCAATATAAATAAATAATTAGTTCATTACAGTACCTTATGTGGTGGTTTTTTCTTTCTTGCACTAACGGAGCTTATGAGATTTCCTGTTGAGTTTTGTGTTGTGAAGTTTTCAAGTTTTGGGTAAAGATTTGATGGATTATGGAATAAGGAGTGGCAAGAGCCTAAGCTTGGGGATGCCCATGGAACCCCAAGATATTCAAGGATAACCAAAAGCCTAAGCTTGGGGATGCCCCGGAAGGCATCCCCTCTTTCGTCTTCGTCTATCGGTAACTTTACTTGGAGCTATATTTTTATTCGCCACATGATATGTGTTTTGCTTGGAGCGTCTTGTATGATATTAGTCTTTTCTTTTTACATTACCACAATTATCCTTGCTGTACACACCTTTTTGGAGAAGCCCTCTTGATTAGAATTTATTAGAATACGCTATGTGCTTCACTTATATATTTTGAGCTAGATAGTTTTGCTCTAGTGCTTCACTTATATCTTTTTAGAGCACGGCGGTGGCTTAATTTTGTAGAAATTGTTGATCTCTCATGCTTCACTTATATTATTTTGAGAGTCTCTTAGAACAGCATGGTATTTGCTATGGTTATAAAATTGGTCCTAGAATGATGGGCATCCAAGTTGGATATAATAAAAACTATCATAGAAAGTGAATTGGATGCTATGATCAATTTGATACTTGATAATTGTTTTGAGATATGAGGATGGTAATATTAGAGTCATGCTAGTTGGGTGATTATGAATTTAAAGAATACTTGTGTTGAAGTTTGTGATTCCCGTAGCATGCACGTATGGTGAACCGCTTTGTGATGAAGTTGGAGCACAATTTTATTTATTGATTGTCTTCCTTATGAGTGGCAGCCGGGGACGAGCGATGGTCTTTTCCTACCAATCTATCCCCCTAGGAGCATGCACGTAGTACTTTGTTTTCAATGGCTTGTAGATTTTTGCAATAAGTATATGAGTTCTTTATAACTAATGTTGAGTCCATGGATTATACACACTCTCACCCTTCCACCATTGCTAGCCTCTCTTGTGCTGCGCAACTTTCACCGGTACCATACACCCACCATATACCTTCCTCAAAACAGCCACCATACCTACCTATTATGGCATTTCCATAGCCATTCCGAGATATATTGACATGCAACTTTCCACCGTTTCGTTCATATGACACGCATCATCATTGTCATATTGCTCTTTGCATGATCATGTAGTTGATATCGTATTTGTGGCAAGGCCATCTTCATAATTTTCATACATGTCGCACTTGATTCATTGCATATCCCGGTACACCGCCGGAGGCATTCATATAGTAATATCTTGGGTTGTAATTTTGAGTTGTAAGTAAATAAAAGTGTGATGATCTTCATTATTACAGCATTGTCCCAGTGAGAAAAGGATGATGGAGACTATGATTCCCCCACAAGTCGAGATGAGACTTCGGACTTTATAGAAAAAAAAGAGAAAAAAAGGAGAAAGAAAAAAAAGGCCAAATAAAAAAAGGAGAACGGCCAAAAGAAAAAAAGGAAGAAAAATAAAAAAAATGAAATGAGAGAAAAAGAGAGAAGGGGCAATGCTACTATCCTTTACCACACTTGTGCTTCAAAGTAGCACCATGATCTTCATGATAGAGAGTCTCATATGTTGTCACTTTCATATACTAGTGGGAATTTTTCATTATAGAACTTGGCTTGTATATTCCAATGATGGGCTTCCTCAAAGTTCCCTAGGTCTTCGTGAGCAAGCGAGTTGGATGCACACCCACTTAGTTGTTGGGAAACATAGTAATTTCAAAAAAAATCCTATGCACACGCAAGATCATGGTGATGCATAGCAACAAGAGGGGAGAGTGTTGTCCACGTACCCTCGTAGACCGAAAGCGGAAGCGTTAGCACAACGCGGTTGATGTAGTCGTACGTCTTCAGGGCCCGACCGATCAAGCATCGAAAGCACGGCACCTCCGAGTTCTTGCACACGTTCAGCTCGATGACATCCCTTGAACTCCGATCCAGCCGAGTGTCGAGGGAGAGTTCCGTTAGCATGACGGCGTGGTGACGATGATGATGTTCTACCAACGCAGGGCTTCACCTAAGCACCGCTACGATATTATCGAGGAGGACTATGGTGGAGGGGGGCATCGCACACGGCTAAGAGATCAATGATCAATTGTTGTGTCTATGGGGTGCCCCCCTCCCCCGTATATAAAGGAGCAAGGGGGGAGGTGCGGCCGGCTAGGAGGAGGCGCGCCAGGAGGAGTCCTACTCCCACCTGGAGTAGGACTCCCTCCCTTCCTTGTTGGATTAGGAGAAGGGGGGAAAGAGGAGGGAGAGAGGAAGGAAGGGGGGCGCCGCCCCCCTCTCCTTGTCCTTTTCGGACTAGGGGGGAGGGGCGCGCGGCCCTACCCTAGCCGCCTCTCCTCTTCTCCACTAAGGCCCACTATGGCCCATTAAGCCCCGAGGGGGTTCCGGTAACCCCTCGGTACTCCGGTAAAATCCCGATTTAACCCAGAACACTTCCAATATCCACATATAGGCTTACAATATATTAATCTTTATTTCTTGGCCATTTCGAGACTCCTCATCATGTCCGTGATCACATCCGGGACTCCGAACAACCTTCGGTACATCAAAACTCATAAACACATAATATAACCGTTATCGAAACTTTAAGCGTGCGGACCCTACGGGTTCGAGAACTATGTAGATATGACCGACACACGTCTCCGGTCAATAACCAATAGCAGAACATGGATGCTCATATTGGCTCCTACATATTCTATGAAGATCTTTATCGGTCAAACCGCATAACAACTACGTTGTTCCCTTTGTCATCGGTATGTTACTTGCCCGAGATTCGATCATCGGTATCTCAATACCTAGTTCAATCTCGTTACCGGCAAGTATCTTTACTCGTTATGTAATGCATCATCCCATAAGTAACTCATTAGCTACATTGCTCGCAAGGCTTATAGTGATGTGCATTACCGAGAGGGCCCAGAGATACCTCTCTGACAATCGGAGTGAAAAATCCGAATCTCGAAATACGTCAACTCAACAAGTACCTTTGGAGACACCTGTAGAGCACCTTTATAATCACCCAGTTACGTTGTGACGTTTGGTAGCACACAAAGTGTTCCACTGGTAAGCGGGAGTTACATAATCTCATAGTCATAGGAACATGTATAAGTCATGAAGAAAGCAATAGCAACATACTAAATGATCAAGTGCTAAGCTAACGAAATGGGTCAAGTCAATCACATCATTCTCCTAATGATGTGATCTCATTAATCAAATGACAACTCATGTCTATGGTTTAGGAAACTTAACCATCTTTGATTCATGAGCTAGTCAAGTAGAGGCATACTAGTGACACTATGTTTGTCTATGTATTCACACATGTATTATGTTTCCGGGTAATACAATTCTAGCATGAATAATAAATATTTATCATGATATGAGGAAATAAATAATAACTTTATTATTGCCTCTAGGGCATATTTCCTTCAATATCCCACTTGCACTAGAGTCAATAATCTAGATTACACAGTAATGATTCTAACACCCATGGAGCCTTGGTGTTGATCATGTTTTGCTCGTGGAAGAGGCTTAGTCAACGGGTCTGCAACATTCAGATCCGTATGTATCTTGGAAATCTCTATGTCTCCCACCTGGACTTGGTCCTGGATGGAATTGAAGCATCTCTTGATGTGCTTGGTTCTGTTGTGAAATCTGGATTCCTTTACCAAGGCAATTACACCAGTATTGTCACAAAATATTTTCATTGGACCCGATGCACTAGGTATTACACCTAGATCAGATATGAACTCCTTCATCCAGACTCCTTCATTTGATGCTTCTGAAGCAGCTATGTACTACGCTTCACATGTACATCCCGCCAAGACGCTTTGTTTAGAACTGCACCAACTGACAGCTCCACCATTCAATATAAATACGTATCCGGTTTGCGATTTAGAATCGTCCGGATCAGTGTCAAAGCTTGCATCGACGTAACCATTTACGACTAGCTCTTTGTCACCTCCATAAACGAGAAACATATCTCAAGTATTTCAGGATGTTCTTGACCGCTGTCCAGTGATCCACTCCTGGATTACTTTGGTACCTCCCTGCTAAACTAATAGCAAGGCACGCATCAGGTCTGGTACACAGCATTGCATACATGATAGAGCCTATGGCTGAAGCATAGGGAACTTCTTTCATTTTCTCTCTATCTTCTGCAGTGGTCGGGCATTGAGTCTGACTCAATTTCAAACCTTGTATTATAGGCAAGAACCCTTTCTTTGCTTGATCCATTTTGAACTTTTTCAAAACTTTATCAAGGTATGTACTTTGTGAAAGTCCAATTAAGCGTCTTCATCTATGTCTATAGATCTTGATGCCCAATATATAAGCACCTTCACCGAGGTCTTTCATTGAAAAACTTGTATTCAAGTATCCTTTTATGCTATCCAGAAATTCTATATCATTTCCATCAATAATATGTCATCCACATATAATATTAGAAATGCTACAGAGCTCCCACTCACTTTCTTGTAAATACAGGCTTCTCCAAAAGTCTGTATAAAACCGTATGCTTTGATCACACTATCAAAGCGTTTATTCCAACTCCGAGAGGCTTGCACCAGTCCATAAATGGATCGCTGGAGCTTGCACACTTTGTTAGCATTCCTTGGATCGACAAAACCTTCTGGTTGCATCATATACAACTCTTCTTCCAGAAATCCATTCAGGAATGCAGTTTTGACATCCATTTGCCAAATTTCATAATCATAAAATGCGGCAATTGCTAACATGATTTGGACAGACTTAAGCATCGCTACGGGTGAGAAAGTCTCATCGTAGTCAACCCCTTGAACTTGTCGAAAACCTTTCGCAACAAGTCGAGCTTTGTAGACAGTAACATTACCATCAGTGTCAGTCTTCTTCTTGAAGATCCATTTATTCTCGATGGCTTGCCGATCATCGGGCAAGTCAACCAAAGTCCACACTTTGTTCTCATACATGGATCCCATCTCAGATTTCATGGCCTCGAGCCATTTTGCGGAATCTGGGCTCATCGTCGCTTCCTCATAGTTCGTAGGTTCACCATGGTCAAGTAACATGACCTCCAGAATAGGATTACCATACCACTCTGGTGTGGATCTTACTCTGGTTGACCTACGAGGTTCTATAGTAACTTGATCTGAAGTTTCATGATCAACATCATTAGCTTCCTCACTTATTGGTGTAGTCGTCATAGGGACCGGTTTATGTGATGAACTATTTTCCAATAAAGGAGCAGGTACAGTTACCTCATCAACTTCTACTTTCCTCCCACTCACTTCTTTCAAGAGAAACTCCTTCTCTAGAAAGGATCCATTCTTGGCAACAAAAGTCTTGCCTTCGGATCGGTGATAGAAGGTGTACCCAACAGTTTCCTTTGGGTATCCTATGAAGACACATTTCTCCGATTTGGGTTCGAGCTTATCGGGTTGAAGTTTTTTCACATAAGCATCGCAGCCCCAAACTTTAAGAAACGACAACTTTGGTTTCTTGCCAAACCATAGTTCATAAGGCGTCGTCTCAATGGATTTTGATGGTGCCCTATTTAATGTGAATGCGGCCGTCTCTAAAGCATAACCCCAAAACGATAGCGGTAAATCAGTAAGAAACATCATAGATCGCACCATATCTACTAAAGTACGATTACGACATTCGGACACACCATTACGATGTGGTGTTCTGGGTGGCGTGAGTTGCGAAACTATTCTGCATTGCTTCAAATGTAAACCAAACTCGTAACTCAAATATTCACCACCACGATCAGATCGTAGAAACTTTATTTTCTTGTTACGATGATTTTCAACTTCACTCTGAAATTCTTTGAACTTTTCAAATGTTTCAGACTTATGTTTCATTAAATAGATATACCCATATCTGCTCAAATCATCTATGAAGGTGAGAAAATAAGGATACCCGCTGCGAGCCTCAACATTCATTGGACCACATACATTAGTATGTATGATTTCCAACAAATCAGTTGCTCGCTCCATAGTTCCGGAGAACGGCGTTTTAGTCATCTTGCCCATGAGGCATGGTTCGCAAGTACCAAGTGATTCATAATCAAGTGATTCCAAAAGTCCATCAGTATGGAGTTTCTTCATGCGCTTTACACCAATATGACCTAAACGGCAGTGCCACAGATAAGTTGCACTATCATTATCAACTCTGCATCTTTTGGCTTCAACATTATGAATATGTGTATCACTACTATTGAGATTCATCAAAAATAGACCACTCTTCAAGGGTGCATGACCATAAAAGATATTACTCATATAAATAGAATAACCATTATTCTTAGATTTAAATGAATAACCGTCTTGCATCAAACAAGATCCAGATATAATGTTCATGCTCAATGCTGGCACCAAATAACAATTATTCAGGTCTAAAACTAATCCCGAAGGTAGATGTAGAGGTAGTGTGCCGACGGCGATCACATTGACTTTGGAACCATTTCCCACGTGCATCGTCACCTCGTCCTTAGCCAGTGTCCGCTTAATCTATAGTCCCTGTTTCGAGTTGCAAATATTAGTAACAGAACCAGTATCAAATACCCAGGTGCTACTGCGAGCTCTGGTAAGGTACACATCAATAACATGTATATCACATATACCTTTGTTCACCTTGCCATCCTTCTTATCCGCCAAATACTTGGGGCAGTTCCGCTTCCAGTGACCAATCTGTTTCCAGTAGAAGCACTCAGTCTCAGGCTTAGGTCCAGACTTGGGTTTCTTCTCTTGAGCGGCAACTTGTCTGTTGTTCTTCTTGAAGTTCCCCTTCTTTTTCCCTTTGCCCTTTTTCTTGAAACTGGTGGTCTTATTGACCATCAACACTTGATGCTCCTTCTTGATTTCTACCTCCGCAGCCTTTAGCATTGCGAAGAGCTCAGGAATTGTCTTATCCATCCCTTGCATATTATAGTTCATCACGAAGCTCTTGTAGCTTGGTGGCAGTGATTGAAGAATTATATCAATGACGCTGTCATCCGGAAGATTAACTCCCAGTTGAATCAAGTGATTGTTATACCCAGACATTCTGAGTATATGCTCACTGACAGAACTATTCTCTTCCATCTTGTAGCTATAGAACTTATTGGAGACTTCATATCTCTCAATCCGGGCATTTGCTTGAAATATTAACTTCAACTCCTGGAACATCTCATATGCTCCATGACGTTCAAAACGTCGTTGAAGTCCCGGTTCAAAGCCGTAAAGCATGGGACACTGAACTATCGAGTAGTCATCAGCTTTGCTCTGCCAGACGTTCATAACATCTGGTGTTGCTCCTGCAGCAGGTTTGGCACCTAGCGGTGCTTCCAGGACGTAATTCTTCTGTGCAGCAATGAGGATAATCCTCAAGTTACGGACCCAGTCCGTGTAATTTCTACCATCATCTTTCAACTTTGCTTTCTCAAGGAACGCAATAAAATTCAACGGAACAACAGCATGGGCCATCTATCTACAACAAACATAGACAAGCAAAATACTATCATGTACTAAGTTCATGATAAATTTAAGTTCAATTAATCATATTACTTAAGAACTCCCACTTAGATAGACATCCCTCTAATCATCTAAGTGATCACGTGATCCAAATCAACTAAACCATAATCGATCATCACGTGAAATGGAGTAGTTTTCAATGGTGAACATCACTATGTTGATCATATCTACTATATGATTCACGATCGACCTTTCGGTCTCAGTGTTCCGAGGCCATATCTGCATATGCTAGGCTCGTCAAGTTTAACTTGAGTATTCTGCGTGTGTAAAACTGGCTTGCACCCGTTGTCGATGGACATAGAGCTTATCACACCCGATCATCACGTGGTGTCTGGGCACGACGAACTTTGGCGATGGTGCATACTCAGGGAGAACACTTTTATCTTGAAATTTAGTGAGAGATCATCTTATAATGCTACCGTCAATCAAAGCAAGATAAGATGCATAAAAGATAAACATCACATGCAATCAATATAAGTGATATGATATGGCCATCATCATCTTGTGCTTGTGATATCCATCTCCGAAGCACCGTCATGATCACCATCGTCACTGGCGCGACACCTTGATCTCCATCGTAGCATCGTTGTCGTCTTGATAACTATTGCTTCTACGACTATCGCTACCGCTTAGTGATAAGTAAAGCAATTATAGGGCGATTACATTGCATACAATAAAGCGACAACCATATGGCTCCTGCCAGTTGCCGATAAATCGGTTAAAAAACATGATCATTTCATACAATAAAATATAGCATCACGTCTTGACCATATCACATCACAACATGTCCTGCAAAAACAAGTTAGACGTCCTCTACTTTGTTGTTGCAAGTTTTACATGGCTGCTACCGGCTGAGCAAGAACCGTTCTTACCTTCGCATCAAAACCACAACGATAGTTCGTCAAGTTAGTGATGTTTTAACCTTCTCAAGGACCGGGCGTAGCCACACTCGGTTCAACTAAAGTTGGAGAAACTGACACCCGCCAGCCACCTGTGTGCAAAGCACGTTGGTAGAATCAGTCTCGCGTAAGCGTACGCGTAATGTCGGTCCGGGCCGCTTCATTCAACAATATCGCCGAACCAAAGTATGACATGATGGTAAGCAGTATGACTTGTATCGCCCACAACTCACTTGTGTTCTACTCGTGCATATAACATCAACGCATAAAACCTAGGCTCGGATGCCACTGTTGGGAAACATAGTAATTTCAAAAAAAATCCTACGCACACGCAAGATCATGGTGATGCATAACAAAGAGAGGGGAGAGTGTTGTCCACGTACCCTCGTAGACCAAAAGCGGAAGCTTTAGCACAACGCGGTTGATATAGTCGTACGTCTTCACGGCCCGACCGATCAAGCACCGAAAGCACGGCACCTCCGAGTTCTTGCACACGTTCAGCTTGATGACATCCCTCGAACTCCGATCCAGCTGAGTGTCGAGGGAGAGTTCCGTCAGCACGACGGCGTGGTGACGATGATGATGTTCTACAAACGCAGGGCTTCGCCTAAGCACCGCTAAAATATTATCGAGGACGACTATGGTGGAGGGGGGCACCGCACACGGCTAAGAGATCAACGATCAATTGTTGTGTATATGGGGTGCCCCCCTCCCCCGTATATAAAGGAGCAAGGGGGGAGGTGCGGCCGGCTAGGAGGAGGCGCGCTAGGAGGAGTCCTACCCCACCAGGAGTAGGACTCCCTCCCTTCCTTGTTGGATTAGGAGAAGGGGGAAAGAGGAGGGAGAGGGGAACGAAGGGGGGTGCCGCCCCCCTCTCCTTGTCCTATTCGGACTAGGGGGGCTCGCAGCCTTGCCCTAGCCACCTCTCCTCTTCTCCACTAAGGCCCACTATGGCCCATTAAGCCCCGGGGGGGTTCCAGTGACCCCTCGGTACTCCGATAAAATCCCGATTTCACCTAGAACACTTCCGATATCCAAATATAGGCTTCCAATATATTAATCTTTATGTCTCGACCATTTCGAGACTCCTCGTCATGTCCGTGATCACATCCGGGACTCCGAACAACCTTCGGTACATCAAAACTCATATAAACTCACAATATAACCGTCATCGAAGCTTTAAGCGTGCGGACCCTACGGGTTTGAGAACTATGTAGACATGACCGAGACACGTCTCCGGTCAATAACCAATAGCAGAACCTGGATGCTCATATTGGCTCCTACATATTCTACGAAGATCTTTAACGGTCAAACCGCATAACAACATACGTTGTTCCCTTTGTCATCGGTATGTTACTTGCCCGAGATTCGATCGTCGGTATCTCAATACCTAGTTCAATATGGTTACCGGCAAGTCTCTTTACTTGTTATGTAATGCATCATCCCGTAACTAACTCATTAGATACATTGCTTGCAAGGCTTATAGTGATGTGCATTACAGAGAGGGCCCGGAGATAGCTCTTCGACAATCGGACTGACAAATCCTAATCTCAAAACACGTCAACTCAACAAGTACCTTTGGAGACACCTGTAGAGCACCTTTATAATCACCCAGTTATGTTGTGATGTTTGGTAGCACACAAAGTGTTCCTCTCATAAGCGGGAGTTACATAATCTCATAGTCATAGGGACATGTATAAGTCATGAAGAAAGCAATAGCAACATACTAAACGATCAAGTGCTAAGCTAACGGAATGGGTCAAGTCAATCACATCATTCTCCTAATGATGTGATCTTATTAATCAAATGACAACTCATGTCTATGGTTTAGGAAACTTAACCATCTTTGATTCACGAGCTAGTCAAGTAGAGGCATACTAGTGACACTATGTTTGTCTATGTATTCACACATGTATTATGTTTCCGGGTAATACAATTCTAGCATGAATAATAAACATTTATCATGATATGAGGAAATAAATAATAACTTTATTACTGCCTCTAGGGCATATTTCCTTCATTAGTTTCTTTTGTTGAGCTTTCATACATTTGTAGCTCTAGTGCATCCGTTGCATGGCAATCCCTACTCACTCACATTGATATCTATTAATGGGCATCTCCATATCCCATTGATACGCCTAGTTGATGTGAGAATATCTTCTCCTTTTTGTCTTCTCCACAACCACCATTATATTCCACATATAGTGTTATGTCCATGGCTCACGCTCATGTATTGCGTGAAAGTTGAAAAAGTTTGAGATTACTAAAGTATGAAACAATTGCTTGGCTTGTCATCGGGGTTGTGCATGATTAAATACTTTGTGTGATGAAGATAGAGCAACAGCTAGACTATATGATTTTGTAGGGATAACTTTCTTTAGCCATGTTATTTTGAGAAGACATGATTACTTTGATTAGTATGCTTGAAGTATTACTGTTTCTTATGTCAATATGAACTTCTATTTTGAATCATTTGGATCTGAACATTCATGTCGCAATAAAGAAAATTACATTGAGAATTATGCTAGGTAGCATTCCACATCAAAAATTCTGTTTTTATCATTTACGTACTCAAGGACGAGCAGGAATTAAGCTTAGGGATGCTTGATACGTCTCCAATGTATCTATAATTTTTGATTGTTCCATGCTATTATATTACCTATTTTGGATGTTTATGGGCTTTACTTTACACTTTTATATCATTTTTGGGACTAACCTACTAACCGGAGGCCCAGCCCGTATTGCTGTTTTTTTTCCTATTTTAGTGTTTCGAAAAAAAGGAATATCAAATGGAGTCCAAACGGAATGAAACCTTCAGGAGCAATCTTTTTAGAACAAACGTGATCTAGAGGACTTGGAGTGGAAGTCAAGAAACAACTGAGGCAGTCACGAGGGTGCCCGACATGCCCCCCACCCTCGTGGGCCCCTTGGGCATCCACCGAGATACTTCTTCCTCCTATATATACCAATGTACCCCGAAAACATCAGAAGCAACCATGAAAAACTATTTCCACCATCGTAACCTTCTGTATTCATGAGATCCCATCTTGGAGCCTTCGTCGGTGCTCCGCCGGAGGGGGAATTGATCACGGAGGGCTTCTACATCAACACCATAGCCTCTCTGATGAGTTGTGAGTATTTTACCACAGACCTTCGGGTCCATAGTTATTAGCAAGATGGCTTCTTCTCTCTCTTTGAATCTCACTACAAAGTTCTCCTCGGTCTTCTTGGAGATCTATTCGATGTAACTCTTTTTGCGGTGTGTTTGTCGAGACCCGATGAATTGTGGGTTTATGATCAAGTTTATCTATGAGAAATGTTTGAATCTCCTCTGAATTCTTTTATGTATGATTAAGTTATCTTTGCAAGTCTCTTCGAATTATTAGTTTGGTTTGGCCTACTAGATTGATCTTTCTTGCAATTGGTGAAGTGCTTAGCTTTGGGTTCAATCTTGCGGTGTCCTTTCCCAGTGACAGCAGGGGCAGCAAGGCACGTATTGTATTGTTGCCATCGAGGATAAAAAGATGGGCTTTATGTCATATTGCATGAGTTTATCCCTCTACATCCTGTCATATTTCTTAATGCGTTACTCTGTTCTTGATGAACTTGATACTCTAGATGCATGCTGGATAGCGGTCGATGTGTGGAGTAATAGTATTAGATGCAGGCAGGAGTCAGTATACTTGTCACAGACGTGATGCCTATATACATGATCATGCCTAGATAATCTCATAATTATTCGCTTTTCTATCAATTGCTCGACAGTAATTTGTTCACCCACCGTAATACTTATGCTATCTTGAGAGAAGCCACTAGTGAAAGCTATGGCCCCCGGGTCTATCTCTTATCATATAAGCTTTCAATCTACTTTTATTTCCATCTTTACTTTTCCAATCTATATCATAAAATACCAAAAGATATATTTATCTTATCATATTATCTCTATCAGATCTCACTTTCGCAAGTGCCCTTTAAGGGATTGACAACCCCTTTATTGTGTTGGTTGCGAGTTCTTTTTTGTTTGTGTAGGTGCGTGGGACTTCTGAGGAGCCTCCTAGTGGATTGATACCTTAGTTCTCAAAAATTGAGGGAAATACTTATGCTACTATTGCTGCATCACCCTTTCCTCTTCAAGGAAAACCAACGCAAGCTCAAGATGTAGCACTCATGGATGGGGGCAGTAGTATCTGTATCCTTTACTATGATACTTTCCGCCGTATGAAGTTTACTGACAAAGATCTTAAGTCATCCTCTACAGTCTTTCATGGGATGGTGCCCGGTAAGTCGGCATATCCGGTTGTTAAGATAGCCTTGGAGGTAGTTTTTGGTGACGAGTATGACTACAGGGCTGAAAAATTGACTTTTGAAGTGGTCAAGATCAAGATCCCTTATCACGCCTTGTTTGGACGGCCGACTTATGCCAAATATATGGCACGGCCTTGTTATGTTTATTTGTAGCTTCAGACGCCGGGTTATAAGGGTACCATCACGGTGCATGGAAACAGAAAGATAGCTTTGGAGTGTGAAGAGGGCGATGCTGCCTATGCTGAGTCGGCTTGTGGAACGGAAGAGTTGAAGTTCTATAAAGATAATGTTGACCCGGCAGATGTGACCCCCTTGAAAAAGCCAACCATAGAGCAGGACCCTTTGTTGAAGTTTAGGTCGGCGGATGACACTAAACAGGTCGACTTTGTCCCTGGCGACTCATCCAGCAGTTCATTATCAACGCGAACATGGATCCGAAGTAGGAAGGCGTGCTCATCGAGTTCATCCGTGAGAACCGGGATATCTTTGCATGGAAGCCTTTTGATATGCCAGGTGTACCGAGGGAACTCGCTGAGCACACTCTCAATATTGGTCTGAAGTTTAAACCGGTCAAGCAATTCCTTCGTCAATTTAATGAAGAGAGGCGCAAGGCCATTGGTGAAGAAGTGGCCTAGCTCTTGGCAGCCAGGTTTATTGTTGAAGTTTTTCATCCTGAATGGTTGGCTAACCCGGTGATGGTTCTTGAGAAAAATGACACTTGGCGCATGTGTGTGGATTACATGAACCTTGACAAGGCATGTCCGGCTGATCCTTTTGCTCTCCCCCGTATTGATCAGATCATTGATGCTACAGCTGGTTGTGAGCATTTGAGTCTTTTGGATGTTTATTTTGGTTATCATCAGATCAAGATGGCAGTTAAGGACCATGAGAAGACATCTTTTATCACTCCTTTTTGAGCCTTCTGCTATGTGTATATGCCTTTTGGGCTCAAGAGTGCCCAGGTGACTTATCAGGGTTGTGTTCAGAATTGCCTCCACAACCAGATTGGACGTAATGTTCATGCTTATGTGGATGATATTATTGTGAAATCAAGGAAGAAGGAGACCTTGCTAGATGATTTGGAGGAGACCTTTGACAATCTCCTGGTTTACAAGATGATGCTTAACCCGGCCAAATGCATTTTTGGCGTACCAGCGGGCAAGCTCTTGGGTTTTTTGGTCTCTGATAGAGGTATTGAAGCTAACCCGGAGAAAATCAAGGCTATCACTTCCTTGGCTAAGCCGGCGTGTGTTAATGATGTTCAGCGTTTGGTGGGACGCATTGCGGCCTTAAGCCATTTTATAAGCCGCCTGGGGGAAAAGGCTATTCCTCTATACCAGATGATGAAGAAGACAAATCACTTTGACCGAAGTGATGCTGCCAATGAAGCGTTTGAGGCACTTAAGAAAGAGTTGGCGAAGCCACCGGTTCTTGCAGCTCATATTGATAAAGAGCCCTTGCTTTTATACGTGGCTGCTAATGGCAGAGTCGTTAGTGTGGAAGTTGTGGTGGAGAGGAAGGAATCAGGCAAGGAATATCCGGTTCAAAGGTCGGTTTACTACATCAGTGAAGTATTGATTGAGTCTAAGCAGAGGTACCCACATTGGCAGAAGCTAGTCTATGGAGTGTTCATGGCTAGTCGCAAGTGAAGCATTATTTCCTTGGTCATACCATCACTATGGTCAGTTCTGCCCCTCTTGGGGATATTATTCAAAATAGAGAAGCAATAGGCCGGGTGGCTAAGTGGGCCATTGAGCTTGGACCCCATGGTCTGAAATATATGCCTAGAATAGCCATTAAGTCTCAGGCACTTGTGGATTTCATCAATGACTGGACAAAGTTGCATATGCCTGAGGATAAGTCGGATAATACATATTGGACTATTCATTTTGATGGATCCAGGCAGTGGGAAGGATCGGGGGCTGGAGTTATTTTGACTTCCCCACGAGGTGATAAGTTTTGTTATGTCTTGAGGCTAATGTTTCCATGCACTAACAATGCAGCTGAATATGAGGCTTTACTCCATGGTTTCGGATGGCCAAAGATATGAACTTAAGCCGGGTCAGGTGTTTCGGAGATTCAAATCTGGTGGCTCAGCAAGTCTCAGGAACTTGGAACTCCAAAGACCCGCTCATGGCGGCTTATCGCTGGGCGGTTGACGATATTGCTAGTCATTTTAAAGGTTATCAGGTGGAACATATTGATCGCAGGAAAAATGAGGCAGTTGATGCTTTAAGCCGGCTTGGGTCCCAGCGTAAACCAATACCACCTAAATGTTTTTCTTGATGTTCTGAATAATCCTTTAGTTAAATTGCCCACAGAGGAGGATCTTGTCATTCCTGACCCGGAGGCATAGTTGGTGGTGGCTCTTCATGTTATTCCCGATTGGACAGTGTCATACTTGGCTTATATGACCCGGGGCGAGTTACCTAAGGATGAAACTTTGGCCAGGCAGATAACCCGGTGGTCTAAGTCAATGACCATTGTCAATGGTGAGTTACACCGATGCAGTGTAACAGGAGTGATCCAGCACTGCGTCTCTGCGGAGGAGGGCCGTCAGATCCTAAGGGAGATTCACGAAGGAGATTGTGGCCATCATGTCGGCTCTAAGTCTCTCGTTGCTAAGGCTTTTCGTCATGGTTTTTATTGGCTGGCTGCTCATGTTGATGCGGAAGATATGGTTCGCAAGTGTGATGGCTATCAGAAATTTTTCAGACGAGCTCATGTGCCGGCTCAAGAATTGAGGATGATTCCAATTACTTGGCCGTTTGCAGTCTGGGAGCTGGATATGGTTGGACCTTTCAAGAGATCCAAGGACAAGAAGACCCGCCTTTTGGTAGCAGTTGATAAGTTCACAAAGTGGGTTGAGGCAGAGCCGGTCAGCAAGTGTGATGCAGCAACAGTGGTTCAATTCATTAAAAAGGTAATTTTCCGTTTTGGCTATCCTCAACTGATAATGGCACCAATCTGTCTAAGGGTGCTATGAAAGAATTTTGTCAACGAGAGCATATTCGTCTTGTGTAACACCCCAAAAATTTAACCAGGTTTTAGTTATTAAAATTTTGCCAAGAGTTTAAAATTTTTGCCTGCAAGAATATCCCTGTTGATTTCAAAACTTTTCTTTTAATATTAAGGAGTTTTTCCCAAGTGGATCCTTCCAAAACATATTGGACTTATTTTCCCTCTCATTTAAAAACATCTCTCAATCAGGAGATTTATTTATAAAATTATTTCACCCTGAGCTTTATTTCATTAAATGACTTGTTTTAAAATTTGGAGCTCTTTTTGAACTACAACCATTTGATATATTTAACTAAAAATTTCACCAAAATTTGGAGATATCATGTGATGTCTCTAAATCACTTTTGTGCAATAATATATTTCATTCATTGGATCTTTTGAGTTCTACACCAAGTTTTCAAATCTGGTCCAGTGGGCAATTTTACACTACAACCTATTTAAATATTTCTTTAAAACTTCTACCAAAATTAGGGGAGGTCATTAGGAGCCTATTATTCCACTTTTTGCAAAAATCTATTTATGTTCTTTGAAAAAATTGAGTGAATCATCCTCTTTTTCATTCTGGTCCAGCCTTGTGATTTCTACTGCAACCCTATTTAATTTTGGTCCAAAGATCTTGTGTTTTCTCCTACTTGTAGACAGCCCTACCAAACCCCTAAATCCAGGAGCATGCACCCATTGGATTAATTTTGGTTCATGAAATAATGTCATTTATTTCCTGTCCAGAAATGTAGTTTTGCAAAACTTGCACTGACAAGTTTCTTCATTTGGCAAACTAACCTCACCACCCTCTTGTGAATCCAAAGAGACTAGGATCTGGAAATTTTGGCCACTCCAAAAAATGCCTAAATGCCCTTAGCATTTTGTCAAACACCTTATGGGCATGATCTATTTTGACATGAGTTTTTGTTTACACTGTGAACTTAATCCCCTGACCAGAACAGCATGTCCAATGGTTTTGCCTTAGACTATAACCCCACCCTGCTAACTTTCTTGTGGTTTGGAGCCCCCTAACATGCCATAGCATTTCGTCGAGCACGTCCTGTGCGTGCACTGGGCGCGCCCAGAGCGCGCAAATTGCAGCCGCGCGCCCGAGCCGACGCGCTGGCCCCCCTGGATTTTGGCCCGCTCTGCAGCACCTCGCCACGCACTACCGTCCTCACAGCAACGTGCCAAGCTACCCTGGCAGCCTACAGCGCCGCCGACAGAGCTTTTGGCGGCACACCGGCGGCCGCAGCGTGCCTCTGCCGCGGTCGGCGCCGCCAAAGCCACCCGGGCTCGCCACCTGCCCCAAGGAACAGCACAAGCTTATCCTCCGCTCGTCGGCTAGCTCCCGTCGTCGCCACGACGCCCTGACGCTACAGGGAGGCGGTTCGCCATCGTCCTTATCGCCGGCCGCCGCGGAGCCGCCTTGCCTCGCCTATATAAGGACCCCCTAACTCATCCGAGCACGCATGCAACCTCAGTCCACCTCCCTAGTTTCCCCATGGCAGCCAATCGACCTGAGGAGGTCGTCTTCTTCATCTCCGGCAACTCCTGCCGCCGCCACTGTCCCGTCCATTCCAGCGCCACCAGGGCCTCTCCCTCCCATTTATCTTCACCAAGAACACCTCCTTCCTTCCAGGAACCCAACCCCCTACTTGATTTTGATCGGGAGCCATCGCCGCCACCAAATCACTTTGTCACCGAAGCCCCCTCCGCCACGGAGCTCGCCGCCGGCGACTCCCTCCACCCCCGGCGACCCTGCGACCACCGGAAGGACCGCCTAGGAGTGGCGGATCCATCCCTGCGCTCAGATGCCCGCGAAGAAACACCGTTCGCCGGCGACGATCGCCGGATGCCCCGCCTCGGCTCGGGACAGAGGAAGAGGAGGGAGAAGACTAGTCAAACCTGACCAGTGGGCCCCCTGGACCCACTGTCAGTGACCCCCGCACCGGTCCACGTGTTTTAAGTGGAGGCGTAAAACCTCAAGATTTTTGAAGAGAGGAGAAATGTTTCAAGTTTTGGAGTGCACCCTGCCTTTCCACACATTGAAGGCAAGCATTCTGAACCCCGGCATAATATTTTTGTGTGTTCGATGACACATTCATAACATCACCTCACTTTGGAGAAACTTGTTATTTCATGTGATATGATCATATGCATGGGTGCATGTTATTGATTTCCATGCTGTTGGAAATGGACACACTTGTGATGATAATCACCCTCATGTGCCTTGCATGCATACCGGCAGGAACCCGGGAAAACCTCGGCCTTGGGTAGGCATGAGTTTGTCGCCGGTCTCCGTCGGGACGGTTATGTCTGGTATGGCATGGCAAGGTGATATGAGCGGTGACTCTGTTGGTTGAAATATATTCGTCATGCTAATCATGCAGGGAATACTTAAACCTCTTGAGTCGACCGTAGATCGAGTCTTGTGCCAGTAACCCCCATACTTGTTTCGTACTACCACTCGTCTCTACAGCAAGTAGAGTACGGTTCAGTAAGTTGTCAACCTCTTTCTAGCACACACCGTACAGAGAGGCCATGGTGGAAGATACCGGTTGTAGCTGGTAGGCAGGCCACCTGGTCCGGGGGCATGGGTGTTTCCGGTTGGGACCGAGAGGGGAGGCCACCCCTTAGAGCGCGCGATATAAATTTGATCCCATGCTACGCGAGGTTGTAGCCTCCCCACTTAGAGTTTGCTTAACAGGTGTCGTGGGTGATTCCAGACACGTGTGAGATAAGCTAGTGTGTGCAAGTTAGGTGTGTTTTCAACAAAAAGACCGTAGACGAAATTAGTCCCGATGGACTAAAGAAATCCGTTACTCGTGGGTAAAGAGTACACCCTCTGTAGAGATTAAACCTATTCGAATAGCCGTGTCCATGGTTAAGGATTACAGTCTGGGATGGGTCAAGTGTCGGTCTTCGGAGGTGAAACTGTTAACCAGAACTGGAACTACTACCGGTGACTTGTGATAATTATGATTATTATTATTGTTGACTAACCCGTGATATTATTGTTATTATCGAGTATCTCCGGGATGGTTCTACCTCCGGGATATTCACTATGATTGTTTATTTTAAAGCCCTTTGTGTGGTGTCGCTTAGACGCCCGACTGTTGCATTTCTTTTAAAGCCCTTTATGTGGTGTCGCTCAGACGCCCGACTGTGGCATTTCTATTAAAGCCCTTTATGTGGTGTCGCTCAGACGCCCGACTGTGGCATTTCTTTTAAAGCCCTTTATGTGGTGTCGCTCAGACGCCCGACTGTGGCATTTCTTTTAAAGCCCTTTATGTGGTGTCGCTCAGACGCCCGACTGTGGCATTTCTTTTAAAGCCCTTTGTGTGGTGTCGCTCAGACGCCCGACTGTGGCATTTCTTTTAAAGCCCTTTATGTGGTGTCGCTCAGACGCCCGACTGTGGCATTTATTTTAAAGCCCTTTATGTGGTGTCGCTCAGACACCCGACTGTGGCATTTCTTTTAAAGCCCTTTATGTGGTGTCGCTCAGACGCCCGACTGTAGCATTTCTTTTAAAGCCCTTTATGTGGTGTCTCTAAGACGCCCGACTGTGGCTTTGCTTGTTATTTATTTCATAAATTTTAATACTACTATGTTATTGCAATTTTATAAATAACTTGCTTGCACGCATCAGAGATTTATTTATCTTTTGTGACTGACGTCATGAGCATAAAATATTTTCAGCACATGATTGTTATATTATACCTGTGTTCATAATGTTTGCGAGTACATTCAAAGTACTCACTGGCTTGTCCCTGGCTATTGTCTTGGCCAGATTTTCTTGTACGAAGAGGAGCGACGCGATGACAGCCCCGGAACCTAAGTAATGGAGATAGCAGCCTCGCGAAGATAGGAGTTAACCTGGTCAGCTGTTCCCGTGGGAAATGGAGTCCCATAGACACTGATGTTTCACAACCCGCTTCCGCCATCAACCACTAGAAACCATTTGTTGTACTCACAGGCCAGAATGGCCTTGTACTACATATTTTGTTTTCTGCTTGGAATTTCTGTATCAAGTTGGAGCCTCATCAGCTAACAGTAATCCTGGGGCTGATGAGCACGACGGTCTTTTCTGGAAATTTATTACCCGGAAAACCGGTCGTGACATCTTGACATTTGATCAGTGGCTCACCCCCAGTCCAATGGTCAAGCCGAAAGGGCCAATCAAGAAATATTGAGAGGTATAAAACCCCGTCTTATGTTCCCTTTACGGAGGACGTCGGGTTGTTGGGTGGAGGAGTTGCCCTCCGTGCTGTGGAGTATAAATACCACCCCTAATAGATCGACGAGTTACACACCTTTTTCATTGTCTATGGGGCTGAGGCGGTTCTTCCAAGTGATATCCGTCATGACACGCCCCGCATGGCGGCTTATGTTGAAGCTTATAATGAAAAAGCATGTCAGGATGCTCTTGACTTGTTGGATGATGAGCGTGACCTGGCGGCGGCTCGTTCGACAATATACCAACAAGATTTGTGATGTTATCATAGCCGTCGGGTTAAGACCCGAACCTTTCAAGAAGGTGACTTGGTGCTCCGGCTCATACAGGATCAGACAGATATGCACAAATTATCCCCACCTTGGGAAGGGCCTTTTGTGGTCAGCAAAAACCTAAACAACGAGTCATACTACCTCATTGATATTCGAGACCACAAGGGCTCACGCACATCAGAGGAAGAGTCCTGCCGGCCTTGGAACATTGCTCATCTGCGGCCTTATTACACTTGAGCCACTGGCTCTTGTGTTGTACATATTTTCATCCATGTATATAGTATGATCAAGTATAATAAAGCCGGCATCCCTGATAATTCAGGGCCTCTGTCGTTTCATTTCTGAGTATCTGAATCTTTATTGTCAATTCACAAGATCACTTGGGGGCTTCTGCTCATTGAGCATAGCTGTGACTACCCTCTTGATCCGGCTTGCACGCCTTGTTAAAAATTACTTGGGGGCTTCTTGCTCATTGAGCATAACTATGACTACCCTATTGATCCGGCTTATACGCCTTGTTGCAAATCACTTGGCGGCTTATGGCCCAAGTAAAAAGGTACCAAAGAGAACTTGTTGTAGTGCACAGTTCAAACATAGGTATCCTGCCTTGAGGGTTCATTATACATCACCTGGGGGCTCCCCGTTTAATGAACATAGCTTTATTTACCCTTTTGATTGGCTTGTACGCCAGGTGTAAACACCAAATTCCGGTTTATCCTGCCTTGTATGTCTGCCACTCCACCCAGGTAATTCTGGAATGACCCGCTGTACTCTGAACAGTCAATCTTATTAAGACCCTGAACTTGTCCAAAGTTAAAACGGCGGTTGGTCATGTGAGGCCCGACTTGATGTCGCTTGAAGCTACGTCGGTATTTCCCCAAAGAGGAAGGGGCGATGCAACATAGCAGCAGTAGGTATTTCCCTCGAATATGAAACCAAGGTTATTGAACCAGTAGGAGAACCAAGTAACACAACGTAAAAAGCCCTGCACACAAATAACAACACCTCGCAACCCGACGTGTTAAAGGGATTGTCAATCGCTTTCGGGGTACGGTGCCTCAAGATAGGCAAAGGACGTGTGGTCAATTTGTAGATGGGATAAATAGATCGCGGAACAAATAAATTGCAGCAAGGTATTTTTGCATTTTTAAGTTTAATAGATCTAAAAATAAATGCAAGGAAAAAGTAGATCGCAAGGCAAATATATGACAAAGAAGACCCGGGGGCCGTAGGTTTCACTAGTGGCTTCTCTCGAGAAAAATAGCAAACGGTGGGTGAACAAATTACTGTTGGGCAATTGATAGAACTTCAAATAATTATGATGATATCCTGGAAATGATCATTACATAGGCATCACGTCCAAGATTAGTAGACCAACTCTTGCCTGCATCTACTACTATTACTCCACACATCGACCACTATCCAGCATGCATCTAGTGTATTAAGTTCATGGAGAAACGGAGTAATGCAATAAGAACGATGACATGATGTAGACAAGATATGTTTATCTGTTGCGGCAGATATGGATCCCGTCTTTTTATCCTTAGTGGCAACAATACATACGTGTCGGTTCCCTTTCTGTCACTGGGATCAAAGCACCGTAAGATCGAACCCACTACCGCACACCTCTTCTTCCGATTGCAAGATAAATAGATCAAGTTGGCCAAACAAAACCCAAATATCGGAGAAGAAATACGAGGCTATAAGAGATCACGCATATAAGAGATCAAAGAACCCAAATAACTTTCATGGATATAAAAAGATATAACTGATCATAAACTCGAAGTTCATTAGATCCCAACAAACACACCGCCAAAAGACTTACATCATACGGATCTCCAAGAGATGATTGTATTGATAATCAAGAGAGAGAGAGAGAGAGGAAGCCATCTAGCTACTAACTATGGACCCGAAGGTCGACAAAGAACTACTCACGCATCATCGGAGAGGCACCAATGGAAGTGGTGAAACCCTCCGTGATGGTGTCTAGATTGGATCTGGTGGTTCTGGACTCTGCGGCGGCTGGATGAATATTTCGTTGACTCCCTTAGGGATTTTGGAATATTGGGGTATTTATAGAGCAAAGAGTCGGTCCAGGGGGCACCCGAGGTGGGCACAACCCACCAGGGCGCGCCTGGGCCTCCTGGCATGCCCTGGTGGGTTGTCCCCTCCTCAGGACTCCCCCCAGGTGCAACTAGGGCCCAACTTCTTCCTTCTGGTCCATAAAAAATCATCATATATTGGTGTGGCATTTGGACTTTGTCTGATATTGATTTCCTGCGATGTAAAAAACATGTAGAAAACGTCAACTAGCACTTGGCACTATGTCAATAGGTTAGTACCAAAAAATGATATAAAATGACTATATAATGATTATAAAACATCCAAGATTGATAATAAAACAGCATGGAATAATCAAAATTATAGATACGTTGGAGATGTATCAGCATGCCCAAGCTTAACTCCTACTCGTCCTCGGGTAGGTAAGTGATAAAAATGGAATTTTTGATGTGGAGTGTTGTTTATCATGTCATATCATATTCTTTTCTTTATAGCATGGAAATTTGGACTTTTATGTGATTCAAAGCAATAGTCTAGTTTTGACATAATAATTTAGATACTCAAGCATATCAACAAGCAACCATGTCTTTCAAAATATCAATGCTAAAACAAGTTATCCCTAGCCCATCATGCTCAAACATTGATCCATTCATTAAACACACTTGAATATTAGCTACACCCAATACTTAAGTACGATCATATTGTCCCCTAGTTGGTGCTTTTATAAGAGAGGATGGAGACTCAATTTCAAAAATAAAAATTGCATAAAGTAAAAGAAAGGCCCTTCGCAGAGGGAAGTAGGGATTTGTAGAGGTGACAGAGCTCAAAGCGAATCAAAAAATTAGAGATAAAAACATTTTGGGAGGTGTATCCATCCCACCAACGAAAATGACTTGGAGCATCCCAACACTTTCCATGCTAGATATATCATAGGCGGTTCCCAAACAGAAAATAAAGTTTATTCCTTTTTCCATCATAACTTTCACTTTCCATGGCTAGCCATATCCACGGGTGCCCTACATACCAACACTTTCCAAGGAATTTATTATTTGACAACATAAAGTAAATTCATTTTTGCATTTCGGGACTGGGCATCCCTAAAACCTTTGCCTTACTCTCGTGCAATGACAAGTGTATAAACACCCATCGTGAGAATAACACGTCTAGCATGGAAAATATTAGCCACCCATTACAGTTCCGCGAGCGAAACAAACACACAAAAGAGAAGTTTATTTTGAAAATTAGAAATGGCACATGCAAATTTGCTTAGAACGGCAAAATAATACCGCAAGTAGGTAGATATAGTGGACTCATCTGGCAAAACTAGTTTAAAGGATTTTGGATGCACAAGTAGAGGTCATACTTGGTGCAAAATGAAGGCTAGCAAAAAGATTGAGAAGCGACCAACCAAGAAACGAATAATCTCATAAGCAAGCATTAAGCATAGTTAACACCGAATAATGCACCACAAGTAGGATATAATTTTCATTGCATGATTATTGACTTTCTTGCATGCATAGGGAATCACAAACCTTAACACCAATATTCTTACTAGAGCACAATTACTCATCAACATAACTCACATATCACATCATCATATCTCAAAACTATTACTAAGAATCAAGTTTATTTTGTCCAATGATCTTCATGACATATTTTTCTTTCTTTATACTTCTTGGATATCTATCACTTTGGGACTAATTTTCATGTGTTCCTTTTCATAAGCTCAAACAAACATAAGTGAAGATCATGAGCATAACATATTTTCTTTCTCTCAAAACAATTTAAGTGAAGCAAGAGAGAATTTATTCAAAATTTTACTAACTCCCAAATAAATCTAAGTGAAGCAAGAGAGCATTTCTTCAAAAATACTAAGCACACCGTGCTCAAAAAGATATGAGTGAAGCACTAGAGCAATTCCATTGCTCATAAAAATTTAGGTGAAGCATAGAGAGCAATTCTAACAAGTCATGACATAATTTTGGCTCTCTCAAATAGGTGTGTCTAGCAAGGATTGATGACTTAAAACACAAAATAAAACAATCAAAGACACATATCATACAAGACGCTCCAAGCAAAACACATATCATGTGACGAATAAAAATATAATCTCGAGTAAAATGCCGATGGTCGTTAGAAGAAAGAGGGGATGCCACTCGGTGGCATCCCCAAGCTTAGTTGGTTGCTCATTCTTGGATAATAGATTGGGATGCCGGGGCATCCCCGAGCTTAGGCTCTTCTATCCTTCTTTCATCCATCGTAAGATAACCCAAAACTTGAAAACTTCAATCACACAAAACTCAACAAAACCCTTGTGAGATCCGTTAGTAAAAGAAACCAAACCACTACTATAAGTGTTGTGTAAAACCAATTCTTATTTTGTTTTTGTATTATATCTACTGTATTCCAAGTTTTCTACGGCAAAAACTCATCAAAGAAAACCATAGAGCCATCAAAATAAGCACACAATAGAAAGAAAACAGAATCTGTCAAAATAGAACAGTCTGTAGTAATCTGGGACTTTCGAATACTTCTGTAACTCCAAAACTTCTACCTAATTAGTACGACCAGCATAATTTGTATATTAATATTATCCAAAAAGAATCAGGGAAAAGGCTCTTTTATGTTATTTATGAGAATTATTTTCGTGAGTGCAAAGTTTCTGTCTTTTTCAGCAAGATCAAACAACTATCACCCCAGAAGATCCTAAAGGATTTACTTGGCACAAACACTAATTAAAACACAAAAAACACAATAATACCAGTAGCATAATTGTGTTAACACACAAGAACATCAAGCAAAAATCAAAAATAAATTTTATTCATTGGGTTGCCTCCCAACAAGCGCTATAGTTTTACGCCCTTAGCTAGGCATAAAGCAAGGATCTAAGTTTTCTCATCCTTGGTTCTAGATCCATAAGATGCCCTCATGATTGATTCATATGGTGGCTTAGTTCTTTTTCTAGGTAAGTTTTCCATTCCCTTCCTTAGTGGAAATTGAAATTTAATATTGCCTTCTTTCATAACAATCACGGCACCAATAGTACGCGAAAATGGTCTACCAAGAATAATTGGACAAGACGGATTGCAATCAATATCAAGAACAATAAAATCTATGGGCACATAATTCCTATTTCAAGAATAAGAACATCATTAATACTTCCCATAGGTTTTTTTAATAGTAGAATTCGCTAAGTGCAAATTTAAAGAGCATTCTTCAATATCGGTAAGACCAAGCACATCACATAAAGATTTCATAATTGTAGAAACACTAGCACCAAAGTCACACAAAGCAAAACACTCATAATTTTTAATCTTGACTTTGATAGTAGGTTCCCATTCATCATGAAATTTTCTAGGAATTGAAACTTCTGATTCCAATTTTTCTTCAAAAGCTTTCATCATGGCATCAACAATATGTTTAGTAAAAGCTTTATTTTGTTCATAGGCATGGGGTGAATTTATCATGGATTGAAAAAAGAAATACAATCAATCAAAGAGCAACTATCATAATTAAAGCCTTTGTAATCCAAAAGAGTGGGCACATCACTAGTTAGGGTTTTGACCTCTTCAAACCCACTTTTATCAGTTTTCTCAACAAGATTTTCACCCTCTGAAATATTGGGACGCCTTCTACCTAAAGTTGACTCTTATACAGTCCCTTTTTCATCAATCTTAATTTTACTAAACAAGGAATCGATAGAAGAAACTCCAATCATTTTAAGATCTTCATCACTTTTGCGAAAGAAATCACTAGAAAATGATTTTTCTAAAAATTCTCTTTTAGCTCTAAGCATAGCGGTTCTTTTCTTACTTTATTCCATAGAAACATAAAGAGATTTAATTGATTCATCTACTTTAGGCACAAAAATTTTCATCTTGAGATTTTCCACATCATGAGCAATCCTATCAACACTTCTAGACAAATCATCAATCTTATTCAACTTTTCTTCTATGGAAGTGTTAAAAACCTTTGGTGTGTTGATAAATTCTTTAATATTGCTCTCAAGAGCAGAGGTATTTCTATTATTATTGTAAGATTGATTTCCATAGGAATTACCATAATTATTAGAGGAATTACTAGGAAAGGGCCTAGGATTAAAATTACCTCTATAAGCATTGTTGTTGAAATTATTGCGAGAAATAAAATTCACGTCTATGACATCACTATTTTTCTCAATCAAAGTAGACAAAGGCATATCATTAAAATCAATAGGAGCACTTTTACTAGCAAACAATTTCATAAGAGCATCAACTTTTTCACTCAAAGAAGAAATTTCTTCAACCGAATTAACTTTTTTACTAGTAGGAGCCCTTTCGGTATGCCATTCTGAATAATTTGACATGATATTATCAAGCAATTTGGTGGCTTCACACAAGGTAATTTCCATAAAAGTACCACCCATGGAGGAATCTAAAAGATTACGAGAAACAAAATTCAACCCCGCATAAAAAATTTGTATGATCATCCAAAGATTTAACCCATGAGTTGGGCAATTACTTAGCATCATTTTAATCCTTTCCCAAGATTGTGCAACATTCTCATGATCAAGTTGCTTGAAATTCATGATCTGAGTTCTAAGGGAAATAATTTTTGCGGGAGGAAAATACTTAGTGATAAACGCATCTTTGCACTTATTCCAAGAATCGATACTATTGCGAGGCAAAGAAGAGAACCAATTTTTTGCAGAATCACGCAAATAAAACGGAAATAATTTCATCTTGACCACTATCCATATATTTTTTCTTTTGCATATCGCATAATTCCACGAAGGTATTAAGATGGGACGCGACATCCTCATTAGGAGTACCGAAAAATTGGTCTTTCATAACAAGATTCAGCAAAGCAGTATTAATATCACAAGTCTCTGTACTAGTGGCGGGAGGAGCAAGCGGAGTGCCAATAAAATCATTGTTGTTGGTATTTGAGAAGTCACATAGTTTGGTGTTCTCTTGAGTCATTATGACCACACAAAAGGATTGCACTCAAAAACAGATCCGGCAAGAAAATGGCAAACGGAAAAAGAGAGGCGAATAAAAAGGCAAATTTTTATGAAGTGGGGAGAGGAAAACGAGAGGCAAATAATAAATTGCAAGGAGATGAGGTTTGTGATTAGGAACCTAGTTATGTTGAAGATCCTCCCCGGCAATGGCGCCAGAAATTCCTTTTGATGTCGCTTGAAGCTACGTCGATATTTCCCCAAAGAGGAAGGGATGATGCAGCACAGTGACGGTAGGTATTTCCCTCAGATATGAAACCAAGGTTATCGAACCAGTAGGAGAACCAAGCAACATAACGTAAACAGCCCCTGCACACAAATAACAACACCTCGCAACCCGACGTGTTAAAGGGGTTGTCAATCCCTTTCGGGGTACGGCGCCTCAAGATAGGCAAAGGACGTGAGGTAAATTTGTAGATGGGATAAATAGATCACGGAACAAATAAATTGCAGCAAGGTATTTTTGTATTTTTTTAGTTTAATAGATCTGAAAATAAATGCAAGGAAAAAGTAGATCGCAAGGCAAATATATGAGAAAGAAGACCCAAGGGCCGTAGGTTTCACTAGTGGCTTCTCTCGAGAAAAATAGCAAACGGTGGGTGAACAAATTACTGTTGGGCAATTGGTAGAACTTCAAATAATTATGACGATATCCAGGCAATGATCATTACATAGGCATCACCTCCAAGATTAGTAGACCAACTCCTATCTGTGCATCTAATACTATTACTCCACACATCGACTGCTATCCAGCATGCATCTAGGGTATTAAGTTCATGGAGAAATGGGGTAATGCAATAAGAACAGTGACATGATGTAGACAAGATCCGTTTATCTATTGCGGAAGATATAGATCTCGTCATTTTATCCTTAGTAGCAACGATACATACATGTCGGTTCCCTTTCTGTCACTGGGATCAAGCACCATAAGATCGAACCCACTACCGGGCACCTCTTCCCATTGCAAGATAAATAGATCAAGTTGGCCAAACAAAACCCAAATATCGGAGAAGAAATACGAGGCTATAAGAGATCACGCATATAAGAGATCAAAGAACTCAAATAACTTTCATGGATATAAAAAGATATAACTGATCATAAACTCGAAGTTCATCAGATCCCAACAAACACACCGCCAAAAGACTTACATCATATGGATCTCCAAGAGACCATTGTATTAATAATCAAGAGAGAGAGAGGAAGCCATCTAGCTACTAACTACGGACTCGAAGGTCTACAAAGAACTACTCACGCATCATCAGGGAGGCACCAATGGAAGTGGTGAACCCCTCCGTGATGGTGTCTAGATTAGATCTGGTGGTTCTGGACTCTGCGGCGGCTGGATGAATATTTCGTTGACTCCCCTAGGGTTTCTGGAATATTGAGGTATTTATAGAGCAAAGAGTCGGTCCGGGGGCACCCGAGGTGGGCACAACCCACCAGGGTGCGTCTGGGCCTCCTAGCGCGCCCTGGTAGGTTGTCCCCTCCTCGGGACTCCCCCAGGTGCAACCAGGGCCCAACTTCTTCCTTCTGGTCCATAAAAAATCATCATAAATTGGCGTGGCATTTGGACTCCGTCTGATATTGGTTTCCTGTGATGTAAAAAACATGCAGAAAATAGCAACTGGCACTTGGCACTATGTCAATAGGTTAGTACCAAAAAATGATATAAAATGACTTTATAATGATTATAAGACATACAAGATTGATAATAAACTGCATGGAATAATCAAAAATTATAGATACGTTGGAGACGTATCACGGCTTATAGGTTTTGAATGAAGGGTTAACTTAGTGGTTGTGCGGTCCATGAACAACACTTGATATTGAGGCTTGGCAGCCTATGAAAGCCTTGTTTTCCTGATTTGTTATTTTCTTTAAACATTGTTTCAAGTTCATATATTTGTACCATATTGACATATGGTTTGAAACGATTTTGACCATAAGCCTTAATCATTATGGCTCATATTTTAGCATATCTGGGGTTTTGGTAACCCATTCTGGCTTTGGACGTTAAGTCGCCAGTATACTTGGATTGTGCACTTGGAGTTATGCGCTCTAAGTCGCTGGACTATCATCCTCACCGAATATGGTGATATAAGCTGGCAGTATGAACCAATTTCACAGGTATGTTTTACTTGTTATATGAATATGCGAGGTTTTGATAACCCGCCCTGGTTATAGACTTTAAGTCACCAGAACATATTATGTTGAACACCCTAGTGTAAGCCGTCGGGGTACATGTTATTTATTTTTGCGTGTGCAGGCAACACAACGATATTTGTTATGACCCGTCTGATAAATCAATGTAATAAAGCACAAACTATGGATCTTCAAATATTAGAACGGCAGTTTAACATATTTAAGCATCAAAACAAGCACGATGGCATGGCAGATCATTGTTTTCAACTAGCCTATTACAAGGCTACCATGAAGCCCAAATGATTTCAGTGTTTTTCAAGCAAAAGTGCCATGATGTATTTGGAGAGCCGCCGCAAAGGATCAGCTGTCCTGATCTTGGTGTGTTGAAGACTCCGGGTCATCTTGCACCGGCTCTTCTACTTCTTCTTCACCCATTGGTTGGAAGTCGGATGTGGCCCAGTTGATCTCAGTCAAAGATCTAAACAGAGCTTCATCATCTATAAGTGGTCAATATCAGGAGCAAAGGTGTGCTTACATGTGGGCGGGATAAGGTATGTGGCATCATGAACTGGCACTGGCACTCTCGAGTTCTCTTTGGTATAAGCCACCTGATATTTTGACAAGTCAGTCTCCTCTACTAGCTGGCTTGCCAAAGGGCGCATTTCCCTTACACACTTGGTGAAGTCTGCTGCTTTGAAGGGAGACCCGTCTTCTTTGAAGCTTGGGCAGTCGGTGGCTAATTCTTCCGGGTCAAGCTCTGCTTGCCATGCCTTTGCCCGGCTCAGCGCGGTGATGGCACCGTCTCTGGTGGCTGACCGCTTCACTCCTTCAACTCTTTGCGGTCGCACAGACAGCTTTTCTAACACTTCCTTGATGAGTGAAGGCAGTTGCTTCTTATGAGAGACCGCAGAAATATCCCGTTGAGCACCGGTGTATAGCTGCTCCACAAGTGTATATGCAGCTTTAAGCTTTACGCGCATGTCTTGACCCAGCTTGGAACTCCCGGAGCCTGCATTGGCAAAGATATTGATAAACCGGCTAATAATTGTTAAAATGTGGTGTTGAAAAGATTAAGGTACAATATTACTTACCAAAGATGGCGGCTGTCATGCTATTGATTTGATGCTTTAAGCCGGATAACTCATCAGTCACCGGCTTAAGAGCAGCCTCAGCATCTTCCGCTCTCTTTAACAGAGCCGCCTTCTCAGTATCCCAGCCGGTTCTCTCAGCACTAAAATCCTTTTTCAGCTTTTCAGTGTTTTCCAAAGTGGTTTTCAATTTTGATTTGGCTTTGGAAGTTTCATATTGTTGGGACTTGATGTTCTGCCGCAGATCAGTGACTTGAGATTCTTTCATACTTAATTCAGCCTGTAATGTACAGAGACAGGCAGCATTATGATCTTCTCCTTGGAAGTCCCAAGCATGATACAAGTATTTTACTTGGCACTTGATGGCTAATGCATATTGCTCTTTTGAAGACAAATCTATAATGACCCAGCTAAATTTCTTCAATTACAGCTAGTTCATGGGGACTACATGTTTGGATTTGTTCATAAATGTGATGATAAGTCCCAGCTTAGCTATGCAGCTTAAGCCGGCCCTTGGGGGCTACATATGTGGATTTTAGCACTACAGTTTGAAGTCCCGGCTTAACTTTCCAATTTTAAGCCGGCCCTTGGGGACTACTCGTTTTGATTCAATAGTTACAAAATGCTATGGCGTAGCTGCAAGATTAAAAAGGCTATCTAATGTCTACAACATATTCAACTCTTTCATGTTCAGTAGACTTGGCGGCTGATGGTTATATATATGAGATGAGCTTTTTTACCTCAAAGCGATCCTTCATGAGATTGACTAAGCCGGCTTCGAAGTCACGGCTAGTATGAAGCCGGTTTAGGTAACCCACGTGAATCTCCTGAGCGTTGAACTAGGCATAGCTTTCCAAGTCCAGCTTCCACTTGCCCTTTTCAATGGCTGAGAATTCTTCCTTAGCAGAATGTTTGGCCAACATCGTGGGATTCCCTGATTCATTGTAGCTGGTGCCAGTGACCACAACATCTTCAGTCGCTTCAGCAGGCTTGACGGGGATTGGCGGTTTAGCACCTGATGAATCAATATTCATGGGGTCCATAGAGACCTCTCGAACTACTGGTGGCGGCTCGTCAACAAGGTTTTCAAGATTCTGAATTGAGGCTTTAGACTCTGGCAGCTATTTTTCCATCTCGTGCACCTTGGGGTCCTCAACCGGCTTGTTTATCTTGGCTTGGCTATTCCGCCAACAAAGGAAAAATGAAGAGATCAGTATGTCTGTTTACAAAATTAAAACAATGAAGGCAAGAATTGTTACCAGGGGCAATCTTGAAAGCCGGAATATGAGTTCCCGTTGAGTCGCCAGAAGAAGAATTTGAACTTCCCTGATAGTTTGAGTCGGAAGGATTAAGTGGCTGGCGAACAAGATCCGCCTTTGGATAAAAAGAGTTTGAACATGGATGCATCTCTTTTTGGCGCTTGCACGGAGCCAGAGTGTTGGGTAAACCAGAGGAGAGCTCCCCGCCTCCGTTGTTCCGGGTCGTGCGGCGAACTTCATGTTGCTTCTTCTTCAAAATAAAGTTGGGATCCAAGTAAGATAAAGGGTGAGAAAACCTTACTTTCCGGCTTACTTGGTGAACTGTCTGTCTTGGCAAAGGCTCTGAGTCTGAGGAAAGGATAGTTACCTCAACACCATCTGCGTTGATGGCTTCCGCTTCGTCCTAATGGTAATCAGTGTCAATAAGATAATTAAAAAATGAGCCAAGGGAGACAAGTTCTACCTCCGACTCATCATCATCATCATCCAAAGCAAATTGCTCTGAGGTGTTGGTTTTCTTCTTGGCAGGCTTCTTGACAGCCTTGCTCGTTGTTGTGACCTTCTTTGCTGGCTTGTCCTGGAGTTTCTTGTTCCAGAAAGAGGAATTGGCCTACAAAGATCAAATGATAGTGAGAAGACTATTTTAATAATGAATAAGTGGGAAAATTATTTAAAGTGCTTACATATGGGGCTTTATTGAGGGTACAGAAAGGAGCCAAGCCGGTCTTGCTGCAAGTCTCCCAACTCTCATTAAGCAGGGACTTAGTCATTGTATTGATTGCATCATCATCCATCTCTATTTGGCAGTGGCGTTGGGGATCTTTGACGCTACCGGTATACTCACACATTAAGCCGGGCCGACAGCTTAAAGGTAAGATCCTCCATGTGACCCAGCATCGGACTAGATCGACTCCAGTCAAGCCATTGGCCATTAAGGCCCTAATCTTTGAAAAATGGGCCTATATTTGGCCCGTTCTTCTGTGTTGATCCACTCTGGGAGATGGTATATGTTTCTAAGCCGGTTTTCACGGAAACCCGGTAGAGGATTTCCATTCGATGGAGATGTATCTTGGCAATAAAACCACGTTTGGTTCCAGTCCTTAGGATGACTGGGAAGTGTGGCAGCAGGAAAAGTGGCTTCTTTCCACCTCTGAATGGAAATGCCACCTAGTTCTAAGCTAGGCCTGTCGGTGAACTCGGTCTGCCGGTTCAAGTAGTAGAATTCCCTGAACAGTTCTACAATGGGCTCTTGTTGGAGGTACAGTTTGCAAAACACTTGAAAGTTGCAGATGTTTGAAACAGAGTTGGGCCCGATGTCTTTGACGATGGAGTTTGAAGAAATGCAGCACATCATGAAAAAATCTTGAGACGGGTGGAGTGAACCCATGGAGCATGTGATCGATAAAAACTACCACTTCTCCTTCCTTCGGGGCGGGAATAGCCTGGTCTCCTGGGGCCCTCCAGTGGATATCCTCTTTGGGTGCTAAGACACCCACTTTGACATGATCATTGAGGGCTTCCTCTGTGACAGTGGAGACAACCCAGTTGCATGAAGTAACAGTTTTTGTCATCTTTGTTGATGAAAAACCTAGAAGAAAAGATGTTACCGGGTTGAGAGTATGATGTTAAGCCGGCAAGTGATTAGAGGGCAGGTATGCAAAGCAAAATTAATTGATATACAAGAAGAATAAGTGCTATAAAGGTTGGCATGATTAAACCGGCAAGGAATAGCCGGGTTATGTCAGAACATTACATTGGCGGTTTAAAAGGATTCAAAGTTAAGCCAACAGGTATTTGGCGGGTTACAGGTCGTCATTTAAACCGCCATGAGGAGCTAATGACTAAAGATATGGACTTGAGCTAAAATTTTACTAAGTATTGGAAAAATAGGATTCACATATCAGTTCTATTATTTTGGATCTACAGCAGTTCAAAAAAAGAGAAATAAATTCTAAACCTAATGTCGCAGCAGTGGAAGAACTCATGTGCTCAGATGGGATATTATGCGGAAAAGGTATCTTTTGCGATTAGAAAGGGATGCTAAACTACCACCGCGTGACTTTAGCATCATATTCAGATCAAACTACGCAATCTAAGAGAGGAAAATGAGGAATAACGAAGAACACCGGTGAACAATGAAAACCCTAATGCAGATCTGCCACGGGGAAAGATGGATCCTTACTGACGCCGATGAACAGTAAGGTGCGCCGCAGTTTTTTGTCCGTTCAGGTCGATGCAGCGGCCAGAGTTGAGGATGTTGGAGGAAGACGGCAGCGGTGGAGCTCGGGTTTGCAGAGAAGTAGAGAGGAGGAAGACAAAGACTAGGGGGTAAGGGTGAAAAGTGAAATAAGGACCCCCTGGCCCTATTTATAAGGAAGTGGATAAATGGTATGCACGGGAATTGAGGAGGCCAAAAAATGATTATGTGGCTATATGGATGCCTCGATTCTCAGGAAGTCTATTAAGATAAAGATCTGTTGAGATGATTTGGGCCTCGTGCGGAATTAATGCGCATGATGTCATGGCGGGTTACCATGGTTTTGCGGTGTGACATCATGGCGGTTTACAATGAATTGGTAAGGAGCTGGTAATGGAAGATTCTATCAAGTCAAGTTGTGGAGATTGATGTGAACAAGTTTAAGTCAACCTGGGGCCTAATGTTGGGGATATAACTCCTAGGTATGACACGCCCAGGAGAGGTCGGGTCATGCCATTGGCGACTTAAGCATGAAGATGGCGGTTCATGGATCAAGATGATTGAAGGCCCAAGATCCGGTGGTGATTCAAGGCCCAGAGGGATGAGCCGCCATATGTTTAAACTTGTATTATAAGGCAAGCTTAGTTAGAAACCGAGCCAGTCATGTTTGTGTGAGCCGGCCGGGAGTCTGTAAGCCGCTGGGCATCAACATGTATATAAAGGGGTGACCCGGCGGCGGGTTAACTCAAGAAACAATCGATCGAGTACTAGGTCAAGCGTATTCACTCCCTGGTAATCGAAACCCAAGCAATACAACCGAAAGCAGGAGTAGGATTTTACCTCATTGAGAGGGGCCAAATCTGGGTAAACTCTGTGTCCTTTGTCCTGTTCAAACCCTTTAAGCTAACCTAGTTGCGATGGCTCCACACCTAAGTCCTTTTGCTAGGGCATCTGCCGTGTTAAATCCACGACAACAGTCCTTGGCATCTGGCCCAGACACCATGGGCCTCAGCATCTGGCCCAAGGCCAGATGCCACGGTCTCCGGCGTTTGGCCCCCAGGCCTCCGCAAAACTCCTTTTGCACCGACCTAAAGCCCCGTGGGCTTTACCCCTTGGCCTAACCATATCATCATATATATATCAATATTTACCTCTGGACCATTCTGGAGCTCCTCGTCATGTCCGTGATCTCATCCGGGACTCTGAACAACATTCAGTCACCAACATACATAACTCATATAATACTATATCATCAACGAATGTTAAGCGTGCGGACCCTACGGGTTCGAGAACTATGTAGACATGACCGAGACACCTCTCCGGTCAATAACCAATAGCGGAACCTGGATGCCCACATTGGTTCCTACATATTCTATGAAGATCTTTATCGGTCGAACCTTATGACAACATACGTATTTCCCTTTGTCTGTCGGTATGTTACTTGTCCGAGATTTGATCGTCGGTATCTTCATACCTAGTTCAATCTCGTTGCCGACAAGTCTCTTTACTCATTCCGTAATATATCATCTTGCAACTAACTCCTTAGTCACTTTGCTTGCAAGGCTTCTTATGATGTGTATTACCGAGAGGGCCTAGAGATACATTTCCGATACTCGGAGTGAAAAATCCTAATCTCGACCTATGCCAACTCAACAAACACCTTCAAAGATACCTGTAGAGAATCTTTATGATCACCTAGTTACATTGTGACGTTTGATAGCACACAAGGTATTCCTCTGGTATCCAGGAGTTGCATAATCTCATAGTCGAAGGAATATGTATTTTGTCATCAAGAAAGCAATAGCAATAAACTGAACGATCAATATGCTAAGCTAATGGATGGGTCTTGTCCATCACATCATTCTCCTAATGATGTTACCCCGTTATCAAATGACAACACATGTCTATGGTTAGGAAACCTTAACCATCTTTGATCAACGAGCTAGTCTAGTAGAGACTCACTAGGGACACGGTATTTGTTTATGTATTCAGACATGTATTTAAGTTTCCAATCAATACAATTCTAGCATGAATAATAAACCTTTATCATGAATAAGGAAATATAAAATAACAACTTTATTATTGCCTCTAGGGCATATTTCCTTCACCTAGGGCGCGCCTCTAGGGCTTGTGGCCCTCTCGTGGCTCCTCTGGCCTCCTCCCAAAGTTTCGTGGTTGTCTTCTGGACTAAGAAAAATCCTCAAAAAGTTTCGTTCTATTTGATATTGATTTTCTGTAAAAGACAAAAACAAGGAAAAACAACAAGTGGCACTGGTCACTAGGTTAATAGGTTAGTCCCCAAAAATGATATAAAATAGCATATTAATGCATATAAAACATTCAAGATGGATAATATAATAGTATGGAACAATCAAAAATTATAGATACGTTGGAGACGTATCATTGCCTTGTGGGCAACAGGTGGCCCCCTCTGGTATTTATTTGCTTCATTATTTTTCATATATTCAATAGAAAATCTTCGTGAAGTTTCAGGTCAATTGGAGCTCCGTAAAATAGCTATATGTGATGTAGCTTTTTTAGGTCCAGAATTTCAGCTGCCGATAATTTTTATCTCCACGTAAATCTTGCAAATTAAGAGAGAAAATGCATTAGAATTGCATCATAAAGTGAAGTAATGATCAAAACGTTATAATAATAATAATAGGAAAACATGATGTAAAATGGGCGTATCAACTAGCATGTGAATCGTCTGTTCGGTTCACTTGACTTCCTTCTGTTCCTATGGTTTCAGGTGGGGGTGCGTAGTTCTAATGGTTCAAGTCATTTGTCATGGGTGCGGTCGGGATTGTTGTCGATCCGGTCGTTGAGTTGCCCTAGTCGGCCAACGAACTACATGGGCAGCGATCGTCGTTGTCTGTTATTGGTAAATATACAAGGAAACTACAGACATAATACAAATCTAATTACTTGTAGGCAACTCATTAGAAAATTCCTTCAAAAGGTTCACATCTAAACTATATAAGGAAGATCATTAACCCACTCACCTAAGAGCATGGTTAATAATACAACCAGCAAGATAAAGAACTAATCATGACGCCTTAAGCTAAGAAAAATCTTGTGATCCATTCAACTGCTCAAGCAAACGGATTATGTGTTGACAAATAAAGCTAGGGGAATGACCATATTCAAGGCATATACTGTTGAAAAGTAAAGCTAGGGGAATGACCATATTCAAGGCATATACCAACACAGTACATATATAATATTTGTACAATTCAACAAGAAAATCCTTCAAATAGTTCACTTACATTTCGGGCTGGAGTTGGCCTCTGCGCCAATGATGCAACAGGTCATCTAGTAGACTAGACATAAGTTGTAGGCTAAGACAAAGATCACGGGACAGACGGTCCGGGCACCCGTGGCAGGGGTACCCAGAATGGCCATGGTGCAGTTGTCGAAGTGATGTATGGCGATCTCATAGGGCTTATCATCGACTGTATCATGTGATTTGATACATGCGGAGAGCGTCCGTAGTCTTTTTTTCCGACAAAGGATGGATTTTATTTTCTAGAGAGTAATAAAATGAGCACACATTTGGGCTCTGCATAACTAAGATGCATACAGCCAACACCAGTACACACAAAAAAACATCAACAAAGAGCAAAGTTATATAAGACCAAAGCTAAGCATAGGGTGAGGAAAAGGAAAAAACCCTAAAGTGGTCAGACCCGTGATTGGCAAACTATAACAATGATCATATCTGCACCAACCATCTCATGACACCACATGTACGACAAGGTTTTTTAGCAGCAATGCCTTCAGGAAGGAGGCGGCACTCAAGTGTCGTTGTCACCGGATCCAACCAACAAGGCCACAATCTAGGTTTTCACCCTGAAGAATCAGTCCGAGCAGATCCGAGCAATGCCTTCAACATAGCAATAACCTAAAAACCATCACCATTGCATGTATAACCAACTTGGGTCTGACCTAGGCTTTCTCCCCGGGGCTCAAGACCAGATGCTCGAGTAGCACCCCCATCGAAGTCAGTCATGTGTCATCGCCACCACTTTTTCGTGATCACAATAGCTAAGTGTGGTGGTTCTTGCAGTACAGTATGTAGTCACCACCACCCAGCCAATCAGATCTGTATCACCACCACCAAGCCATGGACCGTAGCACCACGGGTCGGCCGCCGCATGCTCAAAAGTCTAGCACCTCGGCGTCACGGTCCACTTCTAGCATAGAGCCACGACAAGTCGTGCCAGCAACTCAACCACCGCCTCGGCAGGCCATGCACGCCCAAGGACGGCCTCAATACCGAGCCAGGCATGGGGAAGCCAGCAGTCGTGCAAAACGCCAGATCTGGCCTCAAGTGCGCCGTAGCACTCCATCACGCGCCGCGGCAGCGACACTACGCATCTGCGCCGCCCACCCCATGCCACCTGGTCTACGCCTTATGCTCGTGCCGTCATGCGCCTAACCGCATCGCAAAACCATGGACAAATGCGCTGCCACGCCAAACGCCGCACCACAAGCAGGTCGGCCCCGCCGATGCTGGCGCCGCATGGGTTTTGGCCAGCGACGCCTGGTGGCGGCGAGGGGAGGAGAAGAGGTGGCAGCTGCGGCTTCCTTGGCTGAAATAGGGTTCCGCCCGTGCCGCTCCATGGAAGCGACGCGGGGCGTTTTTAGTTTCTTCTTAATTCCTCCGCGCCCGTACTCATGTCTTGGGAGATGTAGCCATGTTGATGAATCTTGTTAACAAATCTTGGTACCGTGCTTGTGCTTGTGTGATTGCTTTGAATCCTGCGCCTCCAATAATTCTCACAAGCCGCACATCGCTCGTATTTGACAGACTGATAAACGCTGCAAGATCATCTCTGCCTCTCCGCTCTGTTCACCGCCATGCTTCTGCCGAAAAGAAATTTTGCTCCGATGTGTTGTTGTTTCCGCTTGACCTGCGGCGAGAATCGTACGTGCCATGTGCCCCACGTCCTTGGTGATACTACCATTTTTCACTGTATTTGAGAACGTGGACGGTTTCTTCGACCAAGCAACACACTGCTCTCCCACTGCTCCAGAGCGTGCGTGCTCGTTTCCGGAAACAGAAAAGCGCGGCGTCCTTGCGATTCTCCCTGCCGATGCCCCGCGAACAGCGGAACAGGAACGAGCGCGACGGCGCCAGTGAACCCGAACTTTCCCGGAGGTAGGCCAGTCAGTGCCCAACCGAACTGTCACATCGGCTCCTTCCATCGTGCTCCATGGCCCAAGGGAATGCAGCTCTTCTCGCATACTATGTGTAGGCAGTTCTCTGGATCTCTGGTATCCTATAAGAAGAGGAGGAAATTCAGGGACATGAGCTGCCATCTTTGGAGACGGGGAGGGCAGCGTGATATCTTGCTACTTCTTGGAGTTTTGGAAGAAGTAGGAGGCTGCCAGTCTGCCATGGCCGATCCTACCTTACCTGCTTCGAGCTGTGGTTGGTTTGGTCGCTCGCGCCCCAAAGTGTCCTTTTGGTTGGTACGTTCCTTTGTCGCTCCCCACTAGTGATCTCTGATCTGATCACATATTTGTTGGGGCAGGTACATGTGCCGCGGCCATGCAATTAGAACCTCAGTCATCTCCGGTGTGATATCCTTACAACAGTTTAACTAGTCCAATGCCTTATTGAAAGGGAAAAAAAATGCTAGTCACACACAAATATACAACATTTTTCTTTTGCGGGGAATAAACTACACTGTGTTGTTGTCTTTTTCTTCAATTTGCACATGTGTCCTCTTGGATCGAGTTTTAACAAATGATACTTCCTCCGATCGGATATTGGAGGGAGTAATAATTTTTGCGACATTGACAGTAAACTTTCGGTCATGCTATGGTAACAATGTCATAGACCTTCTCGCAAAAAAAAATGTCATAGACCTAATAAGAACTTATGAAAAGTTACAAGAACTCATCACACACAAAAAAAAAGTGACAAGACAAATGAAAGGACATAATTACACATCAGAAACATACAAATATTCACGTGGCCCCAACCTAACTTAGAACCGAAGGAGGAGCGCGGTAGCGACGCCATCGAATAGGATAAGGCCATGATTGTTGTCGCATTTTGAAAGGGGGATAAGGATAAGAGTTGTAAACATATCCGAAGGGTAAGCGTGGTCGCTAGAGAGTCGAGTGACTTGAGTCTACTAGTTAGGTTAGAATTTACAATGTTTTAACTAGATGGTGGAAGAATGAGACATTTGTTTTTGTGATTATGTCTGGCATGCCATTATAAACTGGCGTATGACATGTTGATAGAATTATGTCAAGATAAACACGTGAACTACTTAATATCGAGCTCTTTTCAATCCCTTCCTTCTTCTTAGGGTTTGCCGGAATGCGAGGCGAAGAAGGAGTCAACCACACCCACCTTAACAGTAAGATTAGGGTTTAGAGTGAAATTATTAGCACAACGGTTAACCAAAGCCCCCATCAATGCACGGAACCTCGTTGGCGAGATCAAGATCGGAAAAGGTGGGAAGGAATGGAAAGAACCAACAACGTCATAAACCCTTGCTGGAACGAAAAGAAGAAGGGAACGTGGCGTCTAGATTTAGGTTAGAAGGAGATAAAACCGGAGACTTGATCTAGGGATGGATATCCAATGGTTTGCAATTGATGGCCAAATTTGGAGTCACATTTTGTAGCACTTACCTCTTGGGGAATCATACTCTCGTGCAACGGACGGTTGAGATTTTGCCCCTTGATGTAATAGACAGTCGGAAAGTCGTCGTGCTAAAGCCCCGTAGGACCAACGCACCAGAGCAGCAACCATCGCCGATGAACAAAGTCATAGATCGGAAGGATCAAATCTGTAAACATCCAAACGGAGACGGGCGAAGAATGGATCCAAACAGATCCACCAAAGACCAGCACCGGCCGAATCCTGCAACATATGACAGAGACACACGTCCACATGCCCTTCGACGACGCCAGATGCACCATCGAGACGGGGATAGAACGTGGGAGTCATTATTCCTACAGAGGTACATCGTCGCCGTCACACATCCCAAACCATTACACCGAACCTAACAAGAACGAGAAATGGAGTCTCCCCCATCAGCTGAGGGCCGAAGTCCTCTGCACCTCTATGGCCTAAAAGACACCAGAGATGGGGCAGACTGGTGGCAGCATTGACGGGAAGAGAATGAAAGTTTAAGATCTTTTCTTATGGAGGAGGAAAGAGAGGGCTCAGCCGCACTATGGTATTCTTACAACAGTTTAACTAGTCCAATACCTTATTGAAAGGAAAAAAACCTAGTCACACACAAATATATAGTATTTTTCTTTTGCGGAGAACAAACTACACCGTGTTGTTGTCTTTTTCTTCAATTTGCACATGTGTTGTCTTGAATCGTGTTTTAACAAATGATACTTCCTTCCGGTCGGATTGAGGGGAGTAGTAATTTTTGGCGACATTGACCATATTTTTCAGTCATGCTATGGTAACAATGTCATAGATCTAATAAGAACTTGTGAAATATAAGTTACAAGAAAAACTCGTCACAAAAAGAAAGTTACAAGATAAATGTAAGGACATGATTACACATCAGAACACAAACAAAAATTCACGTGGCCCCAACCTAACTTAGAACTGAAGGAGGAGCGTAGTAGCGACACCGTCAAAGAGGAGAAGAGCATGATTGTTGTCGAATTGTGAAAGGGGATAAGGATGAGAGTTGTAAACAGATTCGAGGATAAGCGTGTACGCCAGAGAGTTGAGCGACTTGAGTCTAGTAGTTAAGTTAGAATTTACAATGTTTTAACTAGATGGTGGAAGAATGAGACATTTGTTTGCGTGATTATGTCTGGCATGCCATTATAACCCGGGGTATGAAATGTTGATAGAATTATGTCAAGATAAACACGCGAACTACTTAATATCAAGCTATTTTCAATCCCTTCCTCCTTCTTAGGGTTTGGCGGAATGCGAGGCCAAGGAGTCAACCACACACCCCTTGATGGTAAAGATTAGGGTTTGAAGGTGAAACTGTTAGCACAACGGTTAACCAGAGCCTTCATCGATGTGGGTGCAACGATAACACGGAAGATGGGGTACGAAACCTCGCTAGCGAGATTTGAATCGACAAAAGGTGGAAGGAATGGAAAGAATCAACAACGTCATAAACCCTTGCCGAGACGGAAGGAAGAACCGAACGCGGCGTTTTGATTTAGGTTAAAAGAAGAAGATAAATCCGGATACTTGATCTAGGGATGGAGATCCAATGGTTTAAAAATCGATGGCCAAATTTGGAGTCACGTTTTGTAGCACTCACCTCTTAGGAAATCATGCTCCCGCGCAACGGACGGCTGAGATTTTGCCCTAGGGCCGAACGCACGATCGAGACGGATCGGCCAAAGCCGGGCACAAATACTCGCGGAAGCACCCACGGGATTCCCCGGAAATAAAACCCACTCCTCCTCCATCTCCACCTCCACCTTCCAGGCTGCCTGCCCCTCCTCTTTCTCTCTTCCCCCCTGCGCTCCCACCACCGCCTCCTCCCCGTCGCCGCGCCCCGCCGCCGCGCTCGCCGGGAACCCTAGACGCCATTGCCCAGGCCCCCATGGACGGCGCCGGCGCAGGAGGGGCGTACGTCGCGCGCACGGCGGAGGAGGTCTTCCGCGACCTCCGCGGCCGCCGCGCCGGCATGATCAAGGCCCTCACCGAAGGTGCGCGCGCGCTCCCGGCCCCCGCCCCCTCCCGAATCGGCCCTCCCGATTCTCGCTTCTTTTTCCCTGGATTCGCGTGGCTGAGCTGTTTGTTTCCCCTTGCTGTCGTTGCAGATGTGGACAAGTTCTTCAAGCTCTGCGACCCTGGTGAGCGCCTCCGATCTCCTCGGGTTTCTCGCCCGTGCCGGGGATTCTTGAATGAGGGGGTCTTTTCTTGTTCGGCTGTTTGAGTTCGGTTGCTTTAGTGTTAGATTGGAAGCTGAAATTGGAGAATTTTCGGTTCCGTTTCCTCCCTCACGTGCTGCTTCGAGTTGGGATTATCGGTGTTTTTCGGGTGCCTTACATCAATGCTGTGCTGGGTTCCGGATGCTGGGTTTTCTTGAAAGATTGGGACTCCGGGTCGTAGTTCTTCAACAGAGAAAAGTATTCCGGGGGTTGATTGGAACTGGGGAATCAGGGCTAGGTCTTCCTTTCTTGTGGAATTGTAGCACTCGGTGTTGCCATCAGACTGAGATTGGTAGCTTCACCGGTCAATTTTACTGAAAATGAATAATATATTAGGCAAGTTGCTGCTGACTAGTTGACTTCTGGTGTGTTTTTGGTGCCTTTGCAGCTCTGTGTATGCGTTTCTTTGTTAGGTTCATCGCTGTTGCCTTAGCCAATTTAGTGGAGTCCTGGGCATTAGCGACATGACGACGGGGCTGGGTAGTAGTGAAACTGATTTAGCAATGTCCTTTCGTTGCATTGATAGCACAGGGCATCGATATCAGTGCATCTGGTTGTAATAAGTGATTGCTTACCCTATTCATGTACTCCTAATTACTGTGGAGTTTTCGTTGCTTACCATCATTGAACATTATATTACGATTTGGTCCACATCGCTATATGCATGACAATTCCACTCTAGTGAGCACTGTAGTTCTGGGCATGTTTACTCAGTCTGACTGATGCTGTACAGGGTATTATTGCTACTGCCACTAATCCCATGTTATTGAACAGAAAAGGAGAACTTGTGCCTTTATGGATATCCCAATGAGACATGGGAAGTGACCTTGCCAGCTGAGGAAGTGCCCCCAGAGATCCCTGAACCAGCATTAGGAATCAACTTCGCTAGGGATGGAATGAATGAGAAGGATTGGTTGGCGCTAGTTGCAGTTCACAGTGATTCCTGGTTACTGTCCGTCGCATTCTACTTTGGAGCCCGCTTTGGCTTCGACAAAGAAAATAGGTAATTATTCTACTATTGTTGAACTATGTGGGGTTCTTTTCCCCTCTCATGTGCACTCCTTTTTTTACTCTCGGTTTCATTTCATTGTGAAATATGCATGATCAGTATGGTTCATGTTTTAGGATTCCTGTCAATGCCTGTTAACTGTTGCTCCAACACACAATTGTTTAGTGCCGGGATTGTCAAATGGAATGTGTTCTATGCATATTTCTTACTGTGGACCATGTAAAAAAGATATGATATTACACTGGCAAGTTAAACTAGTGAGAAATATCAAACTTAAATCGGTTATAACATATGTTTATCAGCTTTATCATATTTGAATTTTATATTTTAGCTTGAAAGTTACGAATTTCCAGGCCCTGTTGTGATATGAACAGTAAGGGTCTGACTGGAAATGTGTTTTACTTAATTATGTTCTCTCAGGGTTTTCTGTTTGCAGTTATAATTTCACATATTTTTGTCAGTAGCGAGTGGACTCTGGAACCATGTTTTAGCATGATCTTTTGTAGGTTATTTTACCACCATGATTCATAGAGATTACATAATGTAGTTTACCTTCCAGTATCTTGTTCTGTCTTTTCATGTATAATATGAGTCATTCTGTATCTGAAATGCTAAATGCATTTACTGGTGAGAGCTGCGGGATGACTTGATTTGCATGTTTTTCACATCTTTGTCCTGTCTACTTTACTGTCACAAACATGACATGTTTGAAGTTTAGGGCACTGCTTATTACTTTATTAGTGCATCAACAAGTGTCTACCTTTTGTGGATATCAGTTGTGCTGCATGGAGAGAAACGATGATGATGTTGATTTATATGCTATTACTGCTGCATATACTTTTGAACTGTTACTTGAAATATAAGCTTTACGTGATGCCTCATGGTTACTCCATTAATTCTCATCTTTCCTTGCTATATCATACTAGACTTAAATATGTTTTTTGACAGTTGATTCATTATTCGTGTTTGTGGTTCAAAAGATGGTTTTGCTTGAGAAAATGAATCTTTTACTATTTGGAGTAGGCGCTGCCTTACTGCAGTTAGTTATGTTTGTTTTGTAGCAGCGTAATGTACATGTTGGCACAGCATGGTGTATATCCAATGCCTTCGCACTTCACAGATATTGGAAAATGTTGCCAGTCATTTAGAAAATGTGCACCATGGTTGAAGAGGGTTTGCATCCTACAAAATAAACATAGTTCACCATATTAACCACTCGTGTTCTATGGCAACCAGTTATCTGTTTTTAGACAATGTGACTGCATCCATGATTTCTACATTTGAAGTAAGAACTACAATAAGTCATTTGCAATTTTGTGGCGATCTTTCACCAAGTAAAGCAACGACCTTGAAGTCTTGAGATGTTTCTGCTTTGTTGGCATAAACACATGCACGCCTCTAAGCCACTCTCACAGTCACACACGAACTGCTTCCGCTATTCTATGCACAGTTTACTGATCAGTAGAATGAATCTTGGCTGTGAAACAGAATGTTTAGTTGTTTGCTGTGTTAGGCTGAGTCCATTTTTGCACAGAGTTTCTTTGTTTAAGGTGTTAAATGCCATTGGCTGTTTGTCTGTTTGAACAACTCATGCTTAAATGGTTTTAGCAACCATGGATTTCTTTTTTGGTCTGAAAGACATTATACTAAAAATATAGAGCTATATCCACTTCCTTAGAAGTTATAACTGCACTACCCAGAAACACTTTTGTTTTTCCCCTCTCCTGTTTCTGTATCCTTTCTCCTTTTGCACTGAGTTGTTTCTAATATTTTGTACAATCTACCAACTCAATATTAAAAGCATGAAGACCTCCTTTTCTGGACATTAGAGTCATCATGTCATACTAGTGTTCTGTAGTTCTCAGTGCAGATGATTTGATACAGGATGAACGATCAGGGCTTAAGAATGGGGGTATCGGGATGAATCAAATCATACTAGTGTTCTGTGGTCTTCTTATACAAAGGACTTTTGCTATTTTTCTGTTCTGCACATCTTGCTGTTCTCTTGTACTTTGTTTCTCCTGTGTGTTCCATAAGAACCTAGGATGCCAGCCTGTATCCACTTCTTTCCAAGTAAGAAACAGTGCCGAGTGTCTGACTAATGCGGGGATAATAGTATTGATAGTTGTAGCCAGAGTCAAAACAATCTCACAACCATTGAGAAAAACAGGAGAGGAGTTTCCTGCGTGGTTGTCAAAAATGGCTTGAAGCTTGCGGGGAAGAATAGCCATGTTTACATGAACATTGGGCGGGCATGAAAACTTGGTTGGCTGTGCTGGAAATACAAACCAACTAGATTGAGAAAGAATAGCCAGGTTCACAGTGTGATAAGAACATGTGCCATGCATGGAAATTTGGTTGGGTCTGCTGGAAATATAAACCAACTAGATTATCTTCACTATCTAAAGTATTTACCTTTGCTATTAGGGGAATGGGGAGCACTTTGTATCTTGCCAAAAGTTGCTCTGCAAAGTCTTTACCCAGAAGTCTTTGCTATTAGGGGAATGGGGAGCACTCTATCTGAATTTGCTGTGTTTGCATTTTCATCTGTTAGAAAACAGATCCCTGCTGTAACTGATTATTTTATCCCAAGTAAAGTTTGCCTACCTTCCAAATTCCAATGTTACATTTTGATGCTACTTGATTATTTTCTTGTGCAGGAGGCGACTATTCAACATGATAAACAACTTGCCCACCATATACGAGGTAGTGACAGGAATCGCCAAGAAGCAGTCAAAGGAAAAGACTCCCAACAGCAGTAGCAAGAGCAGCAAGCCCAGTATGAAAGTGGTAAGTGCAACAGCACCTTTCTTTTCGCTGCCATGGATGGTGTTTTGGAATCGCCGCTGATCCACTCTTGCTTATGCTTGCTGGGTGGCTGGCTGCAGCTCTCGAGGGTCGAGCCCCGTGCAAAGGCCAAGGTGCCAGCCCCCAAGGACGAGGAGGAGAGCGGCGAGGACGAGGGGGACGACGAGGAGGAGGAGCACGACAACACCCTGTGCGGGACCTGCGGCACCAACGACGGCAAGGACGAGTTCTGGATCTGCTGCGACAACTGCGAGAAGTGGTACCACGGCAAGTGCGTCAAGATCACGCCCGCCCGGGCGGAGCACATCAAGCACTACCGGTGCCCGGAGTGCACCAACGGCGGCTCCAACAGCAACAAGAGGGTCAAGACATGAGCGGGGCGGCGCCGGAGGAGGAAAGCCGCGCCGCGCTTGCTGCGAGGAAAACCAAGCAATCTTCGCCCGGCCTCTAGATACCATTTATTCATGGCTTAGTTTCCTTCCTAGTCTGTAAGCGTGTTTCATCATCATGTTTTAAGAAAACTTGAGATTTTTCGCGTGTGTGTTGACATCAACCAGCCTTTCTTTCTAGCATGTAAACTCTGTCGACTGCCCAGCTGACCATTGCTTCATTATTCGTGGACCCTTTGTAGTTCCTGACTCTGTTGCCGTCATTCGTGTTGGAATTTGCACTGATCCTGGGTTGCTTGCTTGAAGCCGTCTTGCTCTGTTGATCGAACACATATTTGTCAGGATGTTTGGTTAATACTACTAGAAAGCCATCAATTCATCATAGTATTAACCAAACATTCTTACAAATATGGTGATTTTTTTGTTTGACACTGGAATGGTCGGGTGATTTCTTTTCCTGCTGTCTGTCTTGCTTGTGTTGCAAAACAGCAATGACTTACAGGATACGCTTTTTTTTTAGAATCACTTGCAGGATACACGGGTCCCTCCTCACAGGTCTGGGCCTACGCAACGCAGACGGCGAGAACGGGCCGCACGGCGAAGCCCAGCCCACCAAGTAGCGAAACCCGGCCACTGTCGGAGCCCAAAGCTAAACCCACCAAAAAAATCCGTCCGACCGAAGACGACCCATCCGCCGCGCCGCATCCAACCCATCTTCTTTCCTCCGCCGCCGCTCCGGTGGTGCGATGGCCGCGCGGGCCCTCCTCCTCCGGACAACCGCCCGCTGCTGCTCCCCTCTCCACTCCCCATCCGCCGCCCCGCGCCTGCACCCGCGGCTCCGCAGCCACGCCGCCGCTCCCCAGCTCCGCTTCCCCGCGCTCTCCTTCTCCGCCTCCGCCGCGTCCACCAGCTCGCACGGCCCCGGCGGCGGTGACGCCGGCGAGGGGGAGGATGACAAGGGAGCGTACGAGAACTACCTGGGGATGAGCGACGACGAGCTCATGGCGCAGTGCGACATGGGCACCTTCAAGTCCTCCGGCCCCGGCGGCCAGCACCGCAACAAGCGCGAGTCCGCCGTGCGCCTCCGGCACCATCCCACCGGCATCGTCGCCCAGGTCAGCTTCCATTGTCCAGTTGGACTGCGAGTGTGCAGCCCAAAACAGAGTGGTTAATTTAGCCGTGATGTCCAGCCCAGTGCTTAACGGATGTTGGTTCTAACGGTGGACTTGTAGCTTCTGGGAGATGGAGTTACTTGGAGCTTTAGAGGCGCATTGCCTAATTGAGAGATTTATGCTTCAATTCAACTAACATAATGGTTATTGCTGTACCAACAATATATGTACCCATCATGGCTGACAGAATTTTTTATTGCTGTACCAACAAAGATCAATATGTCGTTGTTTCAGTTAGTGCCGCGGCAAACCTTCATCGATGTCTTTGAACCCAAACATCTTGCACTAACCCTCTTAAATGAACATTCTATGCAATGCTTACCATGTTCGTGTTTGATCGGTATGAAATGTTGCTTTCCCCACTGAATTCATACAATCATCACACTGAACTTCAAAGTTCAAACCAACCAAATGCCTGATTCTTAATATATATTTTCCCTTCATGTCAGCCATCTTATGTGGTAGAACTAGCTCTTTCTCCACTCCTTCAGTCCTTTGCATGATAGTTTATCTCATCGTGCTTCCCCACAGGCTGTGGAGGATAGGTCACAACATAAGAATCGATCATCTGCTTTGTCTCGGCTTCGGACCCTGATTGCTCTTAAAGGTAAATCTGATGTGCTTCAAGTTATGCATGTTTTAGCTCAGTAAATGTTTAAGTAATATCATGTACACCTAATACCACGACTTTGTGACCTAAATGGCTCAGAACTTATCATGTTAGTTGCAAATAACCCCAAACCAGCAACCTAATGTTTCAATAATTGTTTATCTTGATCACCATGCACTTATCATAATTTACAGCAGCTAGAATGATCGGGTTATGTTTACATCATTTGTTTTCAATTTCCATGGTAGTCATTTAACATTTTGGTCGTTCACATCTTATCAGTTAGGAGGCCGATAAACCTTGATAACTACACTCCTCCAGTTGAACTTCTTCAGATATTGCCACTGAAGTCTACCATTCGATCAAAGGATGTTGGTAGCCAAATTGGCCCAAATAACCCAAAATTTTCTCAAGTATGCTTCTCTTCTTATCTCATGCTCAATGTTGCCAATTTGAATGCCTCCGTTTCCAATGTTCTCTTCTTTTTGTGAGCAGGGAATGCAAGCTTTATTAGATCTTCTATTTGCTGTTGAAGGTTCTGTATCAGAGGCAGCGAAAATTCTAGGGTAATGCATGACTTTCTAGTCTTTTTGGCAAGTGTAACAAAACAATCTGTTATAAAAAATGGGTGCTAGTTTACAACATGTTCACTCCATTTGGTATTATGAAACCATCTTCTATACAATATGTTGAACTACTTGACATAATGCAGCCTAAGCACTGGTGCCTTGTCAAGGTTAATTCTATCAGATGATTCTCTCCGAGCGGCTGCAAATGAACTACGAGCCTCCAAGGTATTCTTCTTGCAAATCAGTGTCCAGCTGGTTATACATGTCTGTTCGTTCAGAAAAGAACAATACAGATCGCATGCAAAAAATCTGCACTCCATAGTCAAGTTCCAGCAATAACTAGTTATGTCACCCAGTTTCCACGGTACCCAAGCTTAGGTGTACTATGACTTCAGTTTCCAGATCACCAGCCATGATATGATCTCCTATTTCAATACTAGGATTTTGTTGCAATAAGATTATTTGAAATTTTTTATGCTAGCTAAATCATGGGTCAATTTGTGTTACTGAAACCGTATTGTCATATTCCCCATCACATCCTAAGTTTGAGCCTTGGCTGAACTCTGAAGCCACATTTCAGTTCCAAATTCAGCAATTTGTTGCATGCTTGCTACTCAAATGAAGATCTTGACCACATATCTGTCTCTGCAGGGACTGAAGCCACTAAGATGATGCCCCTTTACAATGTTATCATCTTCTGCTGCGCTACAGTTGCCAAGGTGTCTCATTGCTCATGATTTCATGGCATGCCATTGGAGCTTATGCCCAATTCCTTAGCGCAAGAAATGCAAAGCATAAACAGGGTATGTCTTATACAGGACCATCATCATGCCTGGTTGTTTGTTGGTTGTCGCACACCATTGTAACCTCGTTGTTGTACAGTGCAATTGTACTTTAACATGTTGCCATCGCTTGATGATGCCTTCAACAAATTGGATCTACTTAATATAAGTTTAAGCGATATAGCGCCTTTTGTTACCAAACTACTTTTCATATTTGTGTCCATTTGCTGCGTTGTGTCAACTGTCAAGCATGAACTCAACCAAAAAACCTTGCCGTATTTTCATTCGCACAGAAAGAATGTTACGTACAGGTTATCTATCTCGTGTATGAGCTACTCCCTCTGTCCCAGAATATAAGAACGTTTTTGACATGATGCTAGTGTTAAAAACATTATTATATTTTGGGACGGAGGGAGTACATGTTTATTTTTCTAGTTCCCAAGAGGCCAAAACTGTGGAAAGGCAATGGAATGTCGTACTGACAAATTCATACAGGTGCCTCTCAAATGAAGTAAACATTGTTAATATTGGCCCTATTTATCGTTCATCAAACGCTCAGCTAAGAGCATGTCATCAGGAGTAGTCACCTGCATCAAGTTCACATTTTGAGGTTCAGTTAATTCAAAAAGTTCAGAATATACTAGTTTAAATAGCTAACATGATACCTTGATGTTTGTATAAGAGCCCTCAGTGATATAAACAGGATGTTTCAAGTATTCTACGATGGAAACATCATCAGTGACCTCAAGGCCATCCCTGTGAGTGCAAAGTTTAATCAGCAAGAAGAAAATGAAAAGGGAATTAGTATATCAGTGACCTCAAGGCCATCCCTGTGAGTGCAAAGTTTAATCCAGCTAACCTCTTAACAAGCTCGAAACCATCTTTGAGCAAATTAGGTTTCATCACCTACAATCAGAATATATTTCCATGTCATACTGTATCCCCCCACATAAAAATGAGCATGGAGTTTTGGGAAATACAAATCATGAAATGTTCTTATTAGACGCAATACTATGATTACCTGTGGAGTTTGCATCTCCCAGAGGGTTTTCCTATCGAGGGTTTTTACGACGAAAGAATCGCTGTTGGCCTGGAGACAAAAGAAGAGAGAGGATTAAAGTTGCACAGCAAGAATGCAGTATGCTATTATTAGGTAATGACCGAGGATCTTTGCAAGCTCATCTTTTATTGATGAATATCTAGATGTATAAACAGTAACCTCCTTTATAGTAGCTTTGACAGGCACACCAAGAACAGCTGCTCCATGCACGGCAGCATCTTCCAAGACCTAGTCAGTAAAATCAAAACCAATATTATTACTTGAGCGACCTGGAAGATTTTACAAATATTACCTTTCCCCCTTTAAAAGTTACTGTGAAATACCAAAGCACCAGGATTAAATAAGAAATTCTTCAATTTTTCTCAAGGCAGCATAAAGAAGTTGGAAGCCAGATATTTTATCATGCATGTAGTATAATTCACAAAAATATCAGTTGCAACTTCTAAGGGGAGAGTTTTCTGTTAGTTGATGACTGCGCAAGAAGTTCCCTTCTTAGGAGAAAAAAGAAACAGATCCAAGAACATCTTACAAGGCACGCTATGATGGATAATTCATGCTGGATCATAGAAGGTAACCTTTTTTACATCTTCAGAGGATACCAAGGGTCTTGCAGAATCATGGACACAAACAAGTTCTGAATCTCCATCAATTTCCTGTGGACAAATTTTTTTTGTTCACAAATTACACAAATGTTGAAGATATCTACAATATTGGTGTACAAAAGCAGCATAACAAGCAGTATAGGTGGGCTACCACTAACCTGAAGTCCATTAAAAACAGAGTCTTGTCTCTCTTTTCCCGGGGTTGTAAATTTCATAGGTATTTGCAAGTTTTCAACAAAACCTGTGGAAACAGTTGACTGATGAACATCTTACTTCGAGGCTGTACTGTATCATTCTTTAAATTTGGTCACAGGACTAAACTCTAATAAGGCGTAGATGCTAGATTTATAAAAAGCCTAGTGAAAACAATGAGTATGGGGAGAGTCCAGACGAACCTTCAAATACATTTTTGTAGGACGGATCGCACACCACTACGACTTCTTTCACTTCCTTCATTCCACAGAATGTCCTTAAACTGTGGGACAAAAATGTACGTATTTCATGTCTGCATTAAATTGCCATATCAGGCAATTAATAAGTTCTACGCTAAGGAAATGAAACCTGTGCAGTGCAATTGGTACTCCCAGTAATGGTAGATACTGCTTGGGCATATTGGCCTGTCATAAAAGGTGGAGGGGAGTTTAGTTACATTCATCACCCACTGAAAGGATTCGCTAGTTCAGTGCAAAGTACTAGAGTTATTTCGAAGCAGCACAATTGCTCACAGCAAATCTAAAGTTGATATCATCAAGCATTGTTGCACTGATGTCCGTTCATTTTGTTTAACACTACTCCTAATGTTCAAGAAAGATACAAATCTCTTGTACACTACATTTATCTTCACTTATAGCACGAAAAAGTCGTATAGATACACCATCAGGGTGCATATCAACAATAGAAGGACAGCTATGGCATTTCCCACCAGAATTGTCACACTAATGTAATGAACATAACCCAGAGCAATACACAGAACACACCAAGGCCATACACTTGAGAACAACAGCCATTAGTGGAAGCTAAGTTTGGAGCATGATGAGATAGAGAAAATACCCCCATTCTCTTTCCTTGCCCTCCGGACAAGAGGACCACCGAGACGCTCCTCTCCTTGACAGCCTCCCAGCCCTGGCAAAACAGAACCCTCAGTCAGTCAGAAGAGCTCACATCACACAGGCGTGTCATCCAAAGTCCACCGTACCTGCGCGCCGTCCGGTTCGGCAGCGCAGATGGCTGATTGCGAACGCCTCGTACTCCGCCGCCGAGCAACCCCGCAGCTCCCACCTGGCCACGGTTGACCCCGACAAAAAGGAATGCCTCAGTACAGCAGCAGCGGATAAGAATTTACAGACAATCGGATTGGAACTCCAGCAAGCTCGCAGCTCCGGTGGCGCCAAGCCGAAACGAACGGATTAGAGGCGATTGGCCTGGAGCAACAGGAGCGATCCTTTACCAATCCGCAGGCGGCGGACGGGAAGCAGTACGGCCGCGGGGCATGGAGGCGGCGTCGGGGCGGAAGGGGGCCGCGCGTGGGAGTGGAGGTGGAGTTGGAGGTGGAGGCAGAGGCGGAGCTCCATGCCGGAGGCGCTGGTAGGTGGCCCAATGGGAGGGAGAGGGCGGATGGTGCTGCTGGCGATGGGCGGCCGGAGCGGAGGCGACAAAAACAGTGGGAGGAGGCATCCGGGAACGGAAGTGAGGTGTGGTGCGGATGCGTTCCGGTCAATCTCGGCCGTCCACGAGTTCTGTTTTTCTCCGTCACGTGGAAGGACTGCCCACCATTTTGCGTCAACGGGTCATAGGTTCCCTTTTCCAATTATTATCCACAACTGCTCTTTTTTGTTTTGTTTAAGTATTATCTTAGTTTTGGACCCTGATAAATTTCAAACGTCATTTTTTGTGAAAATTGCCATGTTTGCCAGCTAAACTTGTCACCTCGCGTCAACTATAGCTGTCATGCAAAATATTCTGAGTTGCCATGCTTAAAATCCAACGTTCAGGATTTATCATTTTCGCAGGTTTTACTCTTGAGAGAAGGACCATCAATCAAACCTCATTATTCCTCACAAGCCTACAAAGACAAGGCTAGACGCCCAAAATTCAAAGAGAAGGCTCCGCCACAACTGCGCCAATAACCCCTAAAGTATAACTCAACGGCCAAAACGACCAACAAAAGAATACGCCATTGAGCCATATCGTCGAGATGGGCAGGCGGATAGGGGACGGTTCCCGGATTATGAGGAATGGGAGCCTCATGCGTTCGGGCGAGGATCAGAGCATCTCCAGCCCCCCCCCCCCCCCCCCGCCCCAAGCGCACCCGGCGAAGGGATTTTGGCGTTTGCGTTGGTGGTTTTTCCAACCTGGGGACGATCGAGTTCCCAGCCGCACCCCCAGGTTTCGGCCTCCAAATCTAAAATCCAAAGTTCACTTTCCCGCTACCAAAAAATGACACAGTTCGGCGATAATCATGCCACATGTCGGCGATCAAACATAGCCAAAGTCCGGCGATCAAAAGGGTAGGAACAAATAGACATGTAGCTCTTCAAACGGCAGTCGAACCATCTACACAGTCGAAGATAAAAGTGTCAGTGAAGTACACAGTGAAGAACTGAGCCGGCGACCGATGGCCATACCTGACCCTCGACGTTGGCGCCGCCTTCCGGGCGATCCGCGACCTCCTCTTGAATCCCATGCCACTTGTTGCAGGCCACCTGGATGGTCGCCCAATGGTTCGCCGTGGCCTTCTCGCCGCGATCCATGTGGATGTTGGCGAAGTCGGGGTCGACCAACTTGCGCTCGTCAAACGTCGTCTTGATCCTTCTCCAGTACGTGTCGGCGTTCTGATTCGAGCCAGTGATCGGGTCGATGCTGACGGTCTTCCATGCTTCGGCGAGGCACTCGTCTTCCTTGGATGTCCACTTGACGCGAGGCTCGCCTGGCTTGGCGTTGGCCGCCCGCTTCTTCTTCCTCCCTTTGGGCGCCGGCTCCGTCTTCGCCGGTTCTTCCTCCTACACCTCCTCCTCGGCATCGTCGAGCTCGTCCTCCCTGTCGACGGCGGTGCCCAACATTTCATCTTGCGCGCGGAACCTGGGGCACGAAGCGGCGGCGACCGAGCCACTCGTGATGATCTCGTCCATGTCGGCGTCGGTGCCGCTGAACTGTGGCGCCGAGCCATGTGCAGAGGGTAGGGCGCCACGGCGCAAAGGCGGCGCAGGCGAGCCTGAGTAAGTCGGCGGCGAGTAACTGTACTGGGTGTTGAGGCCGACGGTGAACGCGGGGGAAGGAGTGTGCGGGTCGGGGTTGAAGCCGGAGGGGGACGCTCGCGACGCCGTGCCATGCAGGGAGGTGATGTTGGGGTTGAAGCCGCCATGCGCGTCGCCGTCAGTGTAGCCACGCGAGGGTGCGTATCCCCACAGTGGCAGCGAGAAGTTGGCCGGCGACGCGACGCTCTGTTGGCTCCCCCACGCGGCTTGTGGGCACTGTTGAGGCGGAAGGTTCGCCATCCCCGCCACGTCCCTGGCCTTCTTCATGATGAGCTTGTTCCGCTGATCGGCGGTGACCGCCGTCGACCTTCAACTAGACGTTCGACAAGTCCGGGGGCCTTGCCATCGGCGCCCTCGGCTTCCTCTGCTTTCGTTGGACGGAATCGATGGCTAGGTGAGGGGGCGCATACTTCTTCGGCGGCATTGGCGGGCGGATCTGAGAAGAGAATGGCGGGAGCAACGAGGAAGAAGGGGGCGACACTGGGAAAATGAAGGGAAAGGGGGAAAACATCAGAAAATTGACAATGCGGGCCCACACACCTTTTCGCTTCAGCCGGCGCCCTCAGACGCCCCCCGGTGCGCTGGGTTCGGGTTGGGTTTGCCGGTTGTAATTTCGACCCAAACCAGCAATAAACGAGGATTTCAGATGCGGCTGGGCCGTTTTTTTGCCGGCGGCGATAAAAAAAGGCTCTGGGGGGCCTGTTGGGGGACGAATGGAGATGCTCCTATGAGCAGGGCATTACTCATGCTGGCGACCTTCTCACAGCACACGACACAGCTTGGGACAGTGAGAAGCTGGCGCGCATGTTCAGCTGTGACGATGCAAGTGACACCAAAGTAAACCGTTATTGGCGTGCTGGGGACGAATGTCTATATTGCATGGAATTGTACCAAAAATGGTCAATTCACCGTAAGATCAGCGCATCTATGAACAGAGTGAAGACCGGACGGCTGAGTCCTCCTCGTCGGTCAGCCAGCACAAGGGATGGATGGCCGTTTGGGACACTCGTGCTCCAAACGAGGCCAAAGTACACATGTGCCTTCTGATGCGTAATGGCCTTGCGGTCGGTGCTGAGCTCCACCGTAGAGGGATCAAGCCCGGGGTATTTTGAGGCTCAGGTAGTCAGGTTTGCTGGGTTAGTGCAACTCCAACGGGACGACTCAAACGAGTGTTTTGTCCGTTTGTCGTCCGTTTGGGTCGGCCAGACGGACGTGCGCGTACCTAAATATGCCGGCGTGAAAAAAAACAAGCTCGCAGAAATAAATATAATTAAACATAAGTGGTCGGTCAACCGCCGGCCAAAGTCCATTTAAACCTAATTAAACATTAATTAAAACATAAAAAAAGTTTGCATCTGCACGCTGCCCTAAATGTCGTCGGCCTTGTTCTTGCCTTTGACGTCGACGTCCCCATCGCCATCGCCGCTGGTGAGGTCGATGAAGACGGGAGCAGGGCCAGCCCACCCGAACGCCGCCTGATACGCTGCCAGGGCAGCCTCCTCCGGCGTCTGCTAGGGCGGTGGCATTGCGGCTAGCCGCGCGCACTCCTCCTCCTCCTCCTCAAGCCGGAGCGCCTCCGCGCCGCGTTGCAGCATCTGCTCGTAGCGCACCTGCCGCTCGTCGTCGGCCTCCTCCTGGTGGAGCCAGCGCGCCTTTTAGCGCTCAAGGTGGGCCGCCTCCTGCGTCGGCGTCGCGGCGTAGTGGACAGGAGGTGCGCTCACCCACTTGCGTTACTGGCCCGTCCACGTGTAGGCCTTCTCCGGCCAAGTGGGTGGAGGTGGGGAGCGCTTTCGTGTCGGCTCCGGCTCCGGCTTGGGCTCGACGGGCGGTGGTGGTGGCGGAGGCGGGACGAAGAGCGGGGTGTGGACGGAGTCCCCCGCCACCGACAAGGCAAGGGCTTGCTCCAGCCCATCCCAGTGCGCGTCCTCCTCGAGCCGGCTAGCCTCCAGCACGTGTTGCAGGGCCTCCTCAAGGGCGGCTTGGTACTCCGCCTCCGGCTCTACATGGCGGGGCGGCGGCGGGACGACGTCAACGCCTACACGTCGTTGCTCCTTGTGTTCGAGGGCAAACCAAGCCTCCAAGTTGGGAGACTCGGCGGCATACTCAGGCATCCGCCGTTGCTCCGGCGTGAGCTGCGCGCGGCGCCTGCACACCTCCTCGTCGTGCGCCCGCGAAAACGCTGGCACCGGGATCCGGTGCGGATCCAGGTGCCAGTGGTGCGGCTGCGTGATGTCGGGTAGGGCAGTGGCTGCCTGTACTCCTAGTGCCACCGCGCTTGGTGCACCGGGATGTGCAGACGCCGGCGACCTGGGCGGAAACGCGCCGACGCCGGAGGAGGAGCACAGGAGGACGAGGCGTCGGGGGTGCCCTTGCCCTTGCCCTTGTCGCTGCTGCTGCCAAAGAGGCACATTGCTTGCTAGGGTTTGCTATCGCCGGCGAGGAAGCAAAGGGGGTTGTGGGGGGGCAAATTTGGACAGAAGTGGATGAGGCCGGCCCCCGCCGCACGCGTGGTTAAAAAAGAACGCTTCCACTGGCTGACTAGTGGGCCCGCTGTCGGTGGTCGTCATAAATTAGACGACGGACCGTAGTTGGATGGCCTACAAGTGGGGCCACGGCGGACGCCGAGGAGACGCGTGGCGCGTCCGCGCCGATGCATTTCAGGCGCAATTTTGGCGCGGAAATGGGTCGGCGCGGACGCCAGGCGGACGAGATTTGGGTTTGGGTCGATGCGTTGGGCCTCCACTTTTATCCACGTGGACCCAAATAGACGCATACGGACAAAATGGGTCGCTTCATTGGAGTTGCTCTTAGACGCTCCGCTATTTGAGCTGCTCACAGGTTAGCTATGTTGGGGAACGTAGTAATTTCAAAAAAATCCTACGCACACGCAAGATCATGGTGATGCATAGCAACAAGAGGGGAGAGTGTTGTCCACGTACCCTCGTAGACCAAAAGCGCAAGCGTTAGCACAACGCGGTTGATGTAGCCGTACGTCTTCACGATCAGACCGGTCCAAGTATCGAACGTACGACACCTCCGAGTTCAGCACACGTTCAGCTCGATGACGTCCCTCGAACTCCGATCTAGCCGAGCTTTGAGGGAGAGTTTCGTCAGCATGATGGTGTGGTGACGATGATGAGGTTGCTACCGACGCAGGGCTTTGCCTAAGCACCGCTACGATATGATCGAGGTGGAATATGGTGGAGGGGGGCACCGCACACGGCTAAGAGATCAAGAGATCAATTGTTGTGTCTAGAGGTGCCCCCTGCCCCCGTATATAAAGGAGGGAGAGGAGGAGGGGACGGACAAGGAGGAGGAGGTGCGCCCAAGGGGGGAATCTACTCCAAGTAGGATTCCCCCCTCATTCCTAGTCCAAGTAGGAGAGGGGAAGGAAGGGGAGGAGAAGAAGAAGGAAAGGGGGGGCCGGTCCCCTAGTCCAATTCGGTTTGGGCTAGGGGGGCCGCGCGCCCCTAGCTGGCCGCCTCTCCTCTTCCTCCACATGGGCCCATGAGGCCCAATAACCCCCCGGGAGGTTCCGGCAACCTCCTGGTTCTCCGGTATTTATCTGACAACCCCCGGAATTCATCCTGTGTCCGAATATAACCTTCCAATATATCAATCTTAACGCCTCGACCATTTCGAGACTCCTCGTCATGTCCGTGATCACATCCGGGACTTCGAACTACCTTCGGTACATCAAAACACAAAAACTCATAATACCGATCGTCACTGAACTTTAAGCGTGCGGACCCTACGGGTTCGAGAACTATGTAGACATGACCGAGACACATTTCTGGTCAATAACCAATAGCGGAATCTGGATGCTCATATTGGCTCCCACATATTCTACGAAGATCTTTATCGGTCAAACCGCATAACTACATACGTTGTTCCCTTTGTCATCGGTATGCTACTTGCTCGAGATTCGATCGTCGGTATCTCAATACCTAGTTAAATCTCATTACCGACAAGTCTCTTTACTCGTTATGTAATGCATCATCCTGCAACTAACTCATTAGTCACATTGCTTGCAAGGCTTATTGTGATGTGCATTACCGAGAGGGCCCAGAGATACCTCTCCGACAATCAGAGTGACAAATCATAATCTCGAAATACGTCAACTCAACATGTACCTTTGGAGACACCTGTAGAGCTCCTTTATAATCACCCAGTTACGTTGTGACGTTTGGTAGCACACAAAGTGTTCCTCCGGTATTCGGGAGTTGCATAATCTCATAGTCATAGGAACATGTATAAGTCATGAAGAAAGCAATAGCAACATACTAATTAAATGATCAAATGCTAAGCTAACGGAATGGGTCAAGTCAATCACATCATTCTCTAATGATGTGATCCCGTTAATCAAATGACAACTCATGTCTATGGCTAGGAAACTTAACCATCTTTGATTCAACGAGCTAGTCAAGTAGAGGCATACTAGTGACAGTTTGTTTGTCTATGTATTCACACATGTATCAAGTTTCCGGTTAATACAATTCTAGCATGAATAATAAACATTTATCATGAAATAAGGAAATAAATAATAACTTTATTATTGCTTCTATGGCATATGTCCTTCAGTCTCCCACTTGCACTAGAGTCAATAATCTAGTTCACATCACCATGTGATTTAACACCAATATTCACACATGTATGTGATTAACACCCATAGTTCACATCGTCATGTGACCAACACTCGAAGGGTTTACTAGAGTCAATAATCTAGTTCACATTGCTATGTGATTAACACCCAAAGAGTACTAAGATATGATCATGTTTTGCTCGTGAGAGAAGTTTAGTTAACGGGTCTGCCAAATTCAGATCCGTATGTATTTTACAAATTTCTTTGTCAACAATGCTCTGGATGGAGCTACTCTAGCTAATTGCTCCCACTTTCAATATGTATCCAGATTGAGAGTTAGAGTCATCTGGATCAGTGTCAAAACTTGCATCGACGTAATCCTTTACGAAGAACCTTTTGTCACCTCCATAACCGAGAAACATATCCTTATTCCACTAAGGATAATTTTGACCAATGTCCAGTGATCTACTCTTATATCACTATTGCACTCCCTTGCCAAACTCAAGGCAGGGTATACAATAGGTCTGGTCCATAGCATGGCATACTTTATAGAACCTATGACTGAGGCATAGAGAATGACTTTTATTCTCTTTCTATTTTCTGCCGTGGTCGGGATTTGAGTCTTACTCAATTTCACACCTTTGCAACACAGGCAAGAACTCTTTCTTTGACTGTTCCATTTTGAACTACTTCAAAATCTTGTCAGGGTATGTACTCATTGAAAATCTTATCAAGCGTCTTGATCTATCTCAATAGATCTTGATGCTCAATATGTAAGTAGCTTTACTGAGGTCTTTCTTTTAAAGAACTCCTTTCAAACACTCCTTTATGCTTTCCAGAGAAATTCTACATCATTTCTGATCAACAATATGTCACTCACATATACTTATCAGAAAGGTTGTAGTGCTCCCACTCACTTTATTGTAAATACATACTTCACCGCAAGTCCGTATAAAACTATATGCTTTGATCAACTTATCAAAGCGTATATTCCAACTCCGAGATGCTTGCACCAGTCCATAGATGGATCGCTGGAGCTTGCACACTTTGTTAGCACCTTTCGAATTGACAAAACCTTCTGGTTGCATCATATACAACTCTTCTTTAATAAATCCATTAAGGAATGCAGTTTTGACATCCATTTGCCAGATTTCATAAAATGTGGCAATTGCTAACATGATTCAGACAGACTTAAACATCGATACGAGTGAGAAATCTCATCGTATTCAACACTTTGAACTTGTCGAAAAACTTTTTGCAACAAGTCAAGCTTTGTAGATAGTAACACTACTATCAGTGTCCGTCTTCCTCCTTGAAGATCCATTTATTTCTATGGCTTGCCGATCATCGGGCAAGTCCACCAAAGTCCACACTTTGTTCTCATACATGGATCCCATCTCAAATTTCATGGCTTTCAAGCCATTTCACGGAATTTGGGCTCATCATCGCTTCCTCAGAGTTCGTAGGTTCATCATGGTCTAGTAACATGACTTCCAGAATAGGATTACCGTACCACTCTGGTGCGGACTGTACTTTGGAAGACCTACGAGGTTCGGTAGTAACTTAATCTGAAGTTTCATGATCATCATCATTAGCTTCCTCACTAATTGGTGTAGGAATCACTGGAACTGATTTCTGTGATGAACTACTTTCCAATTCGGGAGAAGATATAATTACCTTATCAAGCTCTACTTTCCTCCCACTCACTTCTTTTGAGAGAAACTCCTTCTCTAGAAAGGATCCATTCTTAGCAATGAAAGGCTTGCCTTCGGATCTGTGATAGAAGGTGTACCCAACAGTTTCCTTTGGGTATCCTATGAAGACACATTTCTCCGATTTAGGTTCGAGCTTATCAGGTTGAAGTTTCTTCACATAAGCATCGCAGCCCCAAACTTTAAGAAACGACAACTTTGGTTTCGTACCAAACCATAGTTCATAAGGTGTCTTCTCAACGGATTTTGATGGTGCCCTATTTAACGTGAATGTAGCCATCTCTAAAGCATAACCCCAAAACGATAGCGGTAAATCAGTAAGAGACATCATAGATTGTACCATATCTAGTAAAGTACGATCACGACGTTCGGACACATCATTACGCTGTGGTGTTCCAGGTGGCATGAGTTGCGAAACTATTCTGCATTGTTTCAAATGTAGACCAAACTCGTAACTCAAATATTCTCCTCCACGATCAAATCGTAGAAACTTTATTTTCTTGTTACGATGATTTTCCACTTCACTCTGAAATTCTTTGAACTTTTCAAATGTTTCAGACTTATGTATCATTAAGTAGATATACCCATATCTGCTCAAATCATCTGCGAAGGTGAGAAATAACGATACCTGTCGCAATCCTCAATATTCATTGGTCCACATACATCAGTATGTATGATTTCCAATAAATCTGTTGCTCGCTTCATAGTTCCGGAGAATGGTGTTTTAGTCATCTTGCCCATGAGGCATGGTTCGCAAATACCAAGTGATTCATAATCAAGTGATTCCAAAAGTCCATCAGTATGGAGTTTCTTCATGCGCTTTACACCAATATGACCCAAACGGCAGTGCCACAAATAAGTTGCACTATCATTATCAACTCTGCATCTTTTGGCTTCAACATTATGAATATGTGTGTCACTACTATCGAGATTTAATATGAATAGACCACTCTTCAAGGGTGCATGACCATAAAAGATATTACTCATATAAATAGAACAACCATTATTCTTAGATTTAAATGAATAACCGCCTCACATTAAACAAGATCCAGATATAATGTTCATGCTCAACACTAGCACCAAATAACAATTATTTAGATCTAAAACTAATCCCGAAGGTAGATGTAGAGATAGCGTGCCGACGGCGATCACATCGACTTTGGAACCATTTCCCACACGCATCGTCACCTCGTCCTTAGCCAGTCTTCGCTTAATCCGTAGTCCCTGTTTCGAGTTGCGAATATTAGCAACAGAACCAGTATCAAATACCCAGGTGCTACTGCGAGCTCTAGTAAGGTACACATCAATAACATGTATATCACATATACCTTTGTTCACTGATGTCTACTACACAACCTTCTTCTTGTAGACATTGTTGGGCCTGCAAGTGCACAGGTTTGTAGGACAGTAGCAAATTTCCCTCAAGTGGATGACCTAAGGTTTATCAATCCCTAGGAGGCATAGGATGAAGATGGTCTCTCTCAAACAACCCTGCAACCAAATAACAAAGAGTCTCTTGTGTCCCCAACACACCCAATACAATGGAAAATTGTATGGGTGCACTAGTTCGGCGAAGAGATGGTGATACAAGTGCAAAATAGATAGTAGATATAGGTATTTGTAATCTGAAATAATAAAAACAGCAAGGTAACAAGCGATAAAACTGAGCGTAAACGGTATTGCAATGATAGGAAACAAGGCCTAGGGTTCATACTTTCACTAGTGCAAGTTCTCAAAACAATAATAACATAGATAGATCATATAACAAGCCCTCAACATGCAACAAAGAGTCACTCCAAAGCCACTAATAGCGGAGAACTATGGTAGGGTACGAAACCACCTCAAAGTTATCCTTTCTGTTCTATCTATTCAAGAGTTCGTAGTAAAATAACATAAAGCTATTCTTTCCGCTCAATCCATCATAGAGTTCATACTAGAATAACACCTTAAGACACAAATCAACCAAAACCCTAATGTCACCTAGATACTCCATTGTCACCTCAAGTATCCATGGGCATGATTATACGATATGCATCACACAATCTCAGATTCATCCAACCAACACAAAGTACTTCAAAGAGTGCCCCAAAGTTTCTACCGAAGAGTCAAGAACGTGTGCCAACCCCTATGCATAGGTTCCCAATGTCACGAAACCTGCAAGTTGATCACCAAAACATACATCAAGTGGATCGCAAGACATACATCAAGTGTTCTCATAAAAGACTCAATCTGATAAGATAACTTCAAAGAGGAAACTCAATTCATCACAAGAGAGTAGAGGGGGAGAAACATCATAAGATCCAACTACAATAGCAAAGCTCGGGATACATCAAGATCGTGCCATAGAGGGAACACGAGAGAGAACACGTGAGAGAGAGATCAAACACATAGCTACTGGTACATACCCTCAGCCCCGAGGGTGAACTACTCCCTCCTCGTCATGGATAGCGCCGGGATGATGAAGATGGCCACCGGTGATGGGATCCCCCTCCAGCAGGGTACCGGAATAGGGTCCCGATTGGTTTTTGGTGGCTACAGAGGCTTGCGGCGGCGGAACTCCCGATCTATCTTCTATTCTAGAAGTTTTAGGGTACGTAGGTATATATGGGTGCAAGGGGTACGTTGGTGGAGCTACAGGGGCCCCACGAGGCAGGGGGCGCGCCCAGGGGAGGTGCCCCCCACCCTCGTGGGCAGCCCGGGACTCCCCTGACGTGCACTCCAAGTCCATCAGGTGGGTTTCCTTCTAAAATTAACTTCTCTAGTTGATTTCGTTCCGTTTTGACTCCGTCTGATATTCCTTTTCCTCGAAACACTGAAATAGGCATAAAACAGCAAATCTGGGCTGGGCCTCCGGTTAATAGGTTAGTCCCAAAAATAATATAAAAGTGGATAATAAAGCCCAATATTGCCTAAAACAGTAGATAAAGTAGCATGGAGCAATCAAAAATTATAGATACGTTGGAGACTATCAAGCATCCCCAAGCTTAATTCCTGCTTGTCCTCGAGTAGGTAAATGATAAAAAAGAATTTTTGATGCGGAGTGATACTTTGGCATAATTTCAATGTAAATCTTTTTAATTGTGACATGAATATTCAGATCCATAAGATTCAAGACAAAAGTTCATATTGACATAAAAGTAATAATACTTCAAGCATACTAATAAAGCAATTATGTCTTCTCAAAATAACATGGCAAAAGAAATTTCATCCTTACAAAATCATATAGTTAGGCTATGCTTCATTTTCGTCACACAAAGATGTTCCCAACTTCTATACCCCCGATGACAAGCCAAGCAATTGTTTCATACTTAAATAATCTCAAACTTTTTCAACCTTCACGCAATGTATGAGCGTGAGCCATGGATATAGCACTATGGGTGGAATAGAATGGTGGTTGTGGAGAAGACAAAAAGGAGAAGATAGTCTCACATCAACTAGGCGTATCAACGGGCTATGGAGATGCCCATCAATAGATATCAATGTGAGTGAGTAGGGATTGCCATGCAATGGATGCACTAGAGCTATAAATATATGAAAGCTCAACAAAAGAAACTAAGTGGGTGTGCATCCAACTTGCTTGCTCACGAAGACCTAGGGCACTTTTGAGGAAGCCCATCATTGGAATATACAAGCCAAGTTCTATAATGAAAAATTCCCACTAGTATATGAAAGTGACAACATATGAGACTCTCTATCATGAAGATCATGGTGCTATTTTGAAGCACAAGTGTGGAAAAAGGATAGTAGCATTGTCCCTTCTCTCTTTTTCTCTCATATTTTTTTATTTGGGCATTTTCTCTTTTTTTTATGGCCACTCTTTTTTTTTTGTCTGGAGTCTCATCCAGACTTATGGGGGAATCATAGTCTCCATCATCCTTTCCTCACTGGGACAATGCTCTAATAATGATGATCATCACACTCGATACTTAGAACAAAATATGACTCTATATGAATGCCTCCGGCGGTGTACCGGGATATGCAATGAATCAAGAGCGACATGTATGAAAATTATGAAGGTGGCCTTGCCACAAATACAATGTCAACTACAAGTTCATGCAAAAAGCAATATGACAAAAGTAATGTATGTCATATGAACGGAACGGTGGAAAGTTGCATGGCAATATATCTCGGAATGGCTATGGAAATGCCATGATAGGTAGGTATGGTGGCTGTTTTGAGGAAGGTATATGGTGGGTGTATGGTACCGGCGAAAGTTGCGCGGCACAAGAGAGGCTAGCAATAATGGAAGGGTGAAAGGGTGCGTATAATCCATGGACTCAACATTAATCAAAAGAACTCATGCACTTGTTGCAAAAATTTAGAAGTCATCAAAAATCAAGTACTACGCGCATGCTCCTAGGGGGATAGATTGGTAGGAAAAGACCATCGCTCGTCCCCGACCGCCACTCATAAGGGTGCACAAGCCAGGTACACTTCATGTTTCAAATTTGTTACACACCTTTAACCATACGTGCATGCTACAGGACTTGCAAACTTCAACACAAGCATTTCTCAAATTCATAATCACCCAACTAGCACGACTTTGATATTATCACCTCCATATCTCAAAACAATTATCAAGCATCAAACTTATCTTAGTATTCAATTCACTCAAAAGAAAGTTTCACATATCTTGAATACCAAGTATATTAACATTAAGCAAATTACCATGCTATTTAATACTCTCAAAATAGTCTAAGTGAAGCATGAGAGTTCAATAGTTTCTTTAAAACAAATCCACCACCGTGCTCTAAAAGATATAAGTGAAGTACTAGAGCAATAACTAAAACTACTCCGAAAGATATAAGTGAAGATCAATGAGTAGTCGAATAATTATGAAACTATGTGAAGACTCTCCCATTTAATAATTTCAGATCTTGATACTTTATTCAAACAGCAAGCAAAGCTAAAGAAAACTACATTGCAAGGATAGCACAACTCATGTGAAGAAGCAAAAACTTAGGCTCAACCGATACTAACCGATAGTTGTTGAAGAAGAAAGGTGGGATGCCTACCAGGGCATCCCCAAGATTAGATGCTTGAGACTTCTTGAAATATTATTTTGGGGTGCCTTGAGCATCCCCAAGCTTGAGCTTTTGTGTCTCCTTAATTCCTCTCATATCATGGTTTCTCTTTTTATCAAAAGCTTCATTCACAACAAACTCAAAAAGATCTCGTGAGATAGGTTAGTATAAGCCAATGCAAAACCTTATCATTTTCTACTGTAACAAATCACTAAAATTATTATTCAACATTGCATACTAAATGCCTCTGTATATTTAATACTCCTATCCTCAAATAGAATCATTAAACAAGCAAACATATGCAAACAATGCAACCATAACAGCAATCTGCCAAAACAGTACAGTCTGTAAAGAATGCAAGAGTAACAATACTTCCCTGAATCCAAAAATTATGAACTAAAATTAACACTGTAATAAATTTATCAGAGCTAAATATTCAAAAAGATTAAACATTATACCATTCTCTGACTTTTCTAGGGAATTTTTGCAACAGCGGTAAACTTTCTGTTTTCAAATAGCAACATGTATACTAGCAAAACAAGCATGGCAAAGGCTATCCTTGACTTTTTTTATTAAAACTAAAGATGAAAAACATTATTCTAACTAACAGAAAGCAAACACTAAGAAAATAAAATGACGCTCCAAGCAAAACACATATCATGTGGTGAATAAAAATATAGCTCCAAGTAAAGCTACCGATGAACGAAGACAAAAGAGGGGATGCCTTCTGGGGCATCCCCAAGCTTAGGCTCTTGGTTGTCCTTGAATATTACCTTGGGGTGCCTTGGGAATCCCCAATCTTAGGCTCTTTCCACTCCTTATTCCATAATTCATCAAATCTTTACCCAAAACTTGAAAACTTCAACCACACAAAACTCAAAACAAAACTCGTAAGCTCAGTTAGTATAAGAAAATAAATCACCACTTAGGTACTGTAATGAACTCATTCTAAATTCATATTTGTGTAATATATATTGTATTCTAACTTCTCTATGGTTCATACCACTTAATACTAGCCATAGATGCATCAAAATAAGCAAACAACACAATGAAAACAGAATTTGTCAAAAACAGAACAGTCTGTAGTAATCTGTATCAAACGTATACCTCTGGAACCCCAAAAATTATGAAATAAATTGATGGACCTGAGTAATTTGTATATTAATCACCTGCAAAAAGAATCAACCTAAAATCACTCTCCAGTAAAAATGGCAGCCATTCTCGTGAGCGCAAAAGTTTCTGTTTTTTACAGCAAGATCATATAAACTTCACCCAAGTCTTCCCAAAGGTTCTACTTGGCACTTTATTGAAATAAAAGCTATAAAACATGATTACTACAGTAGCATAATCATGTGTACACACAAAAACAGTAAGGGTAAATATTGGGTTGTCTCCCAACAAGCGCTTTCCTTTAATGCCTCTCTAGCTAGGCATGATGATGACAATGATGCTCACATAAAAGATAAGGATTGAAACATAACGGGAGCATCATGAAGCATATGACTAGCACATTTAAGCCTAACCCTCTTCCTATGCATAGGGGTTTTGTGAGCAAACAACTTATGGGAACAATAATCAACTAGCATAGGAAGGTAAAACAAGCATAACTTCAAGATTTTAAGCACATAGAGAGGAAACTTGACATTATTGCAATTCCTACAAGCATATGTTCCTCCCTCATAATAATTTTCAGTAGCATCATGAATGAATTCAACAATATAAACAGCACCTAAAGCATTCTTTTCATGATCTACAAGCATAGAAAATTTACTATTCTCAATATAAGCAAATTTCTTCTCATGAATAGTAGTGGGAGCAAACTCAACAAAATAACTATCATGTGATTGAAAATTAAGATCAAGATGACACGTTTCATGATTATCATTATTCTTTAAAGCATACATGTCATCACAATAATCATCATAGATAGGAGGCATGCTTTCATCATAGTAAATATGCTCATCAAAGCTTGGGGGACAAAAAATATCATCTCCATCAAACATAGCTTCCCCAAGCTTGTGGCTTTGCATATCATTAGCATCATGGATATTCAAAGAATTCGTACTAACAACATTACAATCATACTCATCAAATAAAAACATTCTATAGATTTCTTCTTCTAGCACTTGAGCACAATTTTTTTTTCCATCATTCTCACGAAAGATATTAAAAAGATGAAGCGTGTGAGACAAACTCAATTCCATTTTTTTGGTAGTTTTCTTTTGTAAACTAAACTAGTGCTAAAACAAGAAACAAAAAGATTCGATTTCAAGATCTAAAGATATACCTTCAAGCGCTAACCTCCCCGGCAACGGCGCCAGAAAAGAGCTTGATGTCTACTACACAACCTTCTTCTTGTAGATGTTGTTGGGCCTACAAGTGCACAGGTTTGTAGGACAGTAGAAAATTTCCCTCAAGTGGATGACCTAAGGTTTATCAATCCATAGGAGGCGTAGGATGAAGATGGTCTCTCTCAAACAACCCTGCAACCAAATAACAAAGAGTCTCTTGTGTCCCCAACACACCCAATACAATGGCAAATTGTATGGGTGCACTAGTTCGGCGAAGAGATGGTGATACAAGTGCAAAATAGATAGTAGATCTAGGTATTTGTAATCTGAAATAATAAAAACAGCAAGGTAACAAGCAATAAAAGTGAGCGTAAACGGTATTGCAATGATAGGAAACAAGGCCTAGGGTTCATACTTTCACTAGTGCAAGTTCTCTCAACAATAATAACATAGATAGATCATATAACAAGCCCTCAACATGCAACAAAGAGTCACTCGAAAGCCACTAATAGAGGAGAACAAACGTAGAGATTATGGTAGGGTATGAAACCACCTCAAAGTTATCCTTTCTGTTCTATCTATTCAAGAGTTCGTAGTAAAATAACATAAACCTATTCTTTTTGCTCAATCCATCATAGAGTTCATACTAGAATAACACCTTAAGACACAAATCAACCAAAACCCTAATGTCACCTAGATACTCCATTGTCACCTCAAGTATCCATGGGCATGATTATACGATATGCATCACACAATCTCAGATTCATCCAACCAACACAAAGTACTTCAAAGAGTGCCCCAAAGTTTCTACCGGAGAGTCAAGAACGTGTGCCAACCCCTATGCATAGGTTCCCAATGTCACGAAACCCGCAAGTTGATCACCAAAACATACATCAAGTGGATCGCAAGACATACATCAAGTGTTCTCATAAAAGACTCAATCCGATAAGATAACTTCAAAGGGGAAACTCAATTCATCACAAGAGAGTAGAGGGGGAGAAACATCATAAGATCCAACTACAATAGCAAAGCTCGGGATACATCAAGATCGTGCCATAGAGGGAACACGACAGAGAACATGAGAGAGAGAGAGATCAAACACATAGCTACTGGTACATACCCTCAGCCCCGAGGGTGAACTGCTCCCTCTTCGTCATGGATAGCGCCGGGATGATGAAGATGGCCACCGGTGATGGGATCCCCCTCCGGCAGGGTGCCGGAACAGGGTCCCGATTGGTTTTTGGTGGCTACAGAGGCTTGCGGCGGAAGAACTCCCGATCTATCTTCTGTTCTAGAAGTTTTAGGGTACGTAGGTATATATGGGTGCAAGGGGTACGTCGCTGGAGCTACGGGGGGCCCACGAGGCAGGGGGCACGCCCAGGGCCCCCCCACCCTCGTGGGCAGCCCGGGACTCCCCTGACATGCACTCCAAGTCCATCAGGTGGGTTTCCTTCCAAAATGAACTTCTCCAGTTGATTTCATTCCGTTTTGACTCCGTCTGATATTCCTTTTCCTCGAAACACCGAAATAGGCATAAAACAGCAAATCTGGGCTGGGCCTCCGGTTAATAGGTTAGTCCCAAAAATAATATAAAAGTGGATAATAAAGCCCAATATTGCCTAAAACAGTAGATAAAGTAGCATGGAGCAATCAAAAATTATAGATACGTTGGAGACGTATCATTCACCTTGCCATCCTTCTTATCCGCCAAATACTTGGGGCAGTTCCGATTCCAGTGACCAGTCTGCTTGCAGTAGAAGCACTCAGTCTCAGGCTTAGGTCCAGACTTGGGTTTCTTCTCTTGAGCAGCAACTTGTTTGTTGTTCTTCCTGAAGTTTCCCTTCTTCTTCCCTTTACCCTTTTTCTTGAAACTCGTGGTTTTGTTAACCATCAACACTTGATGCTCCTTTTTGATTTCTACATCCGCAGCCTTTAGCATTGCGAAGAGCTCGAGAATTGTCTTGTTCATCCCTTGCATATTATAGTTCATCAAGAAGCTCTTGTAGCTTGGTGGCAGTGATTGAAGAATTCTGTCAATGACACTATCATCAGGAAGATTAACTCCCAGTTGAATCAAGTGATTATTATACCTAGACATTTTGAGTATATGTTCACTGACAGAACTATTCTCCTCCATCTTGCAGCTATAGAACTTATTGGAGACTTCATATCTCTCAATCCGAGCAATTGCTTGAAATATTAACTTCAACTCCTGGAACATCTCATATGCTCCATGACGTTCAAAACGTTGTTGAAGTCCCGGTTCTAAGCCGTAAAGCTTGGCACATTGAACTATCGAGTAGTCATCAGTTTTGCTCTGCCAAACGTTCACAACGTCTGCAGTTGCATCTGCAGCAGGCCTAGCACCCAGCGGTGCTTCCAGGACGTAATTCTTCTGTGCAGCAATGAGGATAATCCTCATGTTACGGACCCAGTCCATGTAATTGCTACCATCATCTTTCAACTTTGCTTTCTCAAGGAACGCATTAAAATTCAACGGAACAACAGCAGGGGCCATCTATCTACAATAACATAGACAAGCAAAATACTATCAGGTACTAAGTTCATGATAAATTTAAGTTCAATTAATCACATTACTTAAGAACTCCCACTTAGATAGACATCTCTCTAATCATCTAAGTGATCACGTGATCCAAATCAACTAAACCATAACCGATCATCACGTGAAATGAGTAGTTTTCAATGGTGACCATCATTATGTTGATCATATCTACTATATGATTCATGCTCGACCTTTCGGTCTCAGTGTTCCGAGGCCATATCTGCATACGCTAGGCTCGTCAAGTTTAACCTGAGTATTCTGCGTGTGCAAAACTGGCTTGCACCCGTTGTAGATGAACGTAGAGCTTATCACACCCGATCATCACATGGTGTCTCGGCACGACGAACTTTGGCAACTGTGCATACTCAGTGAGATCACTTTTATCTTGAAATTTAGTGAGAGATCATCTTATAATGCTACCGTCAATCAAAGCAAAATAAGATGTATAAAGGATAAACATCACATGCAATCAATATAAGTGATGTGATATGACCATCATCATCTTGTGCTTGTGATCTCCATCTTCGAAGCACCGTCATGATCACCATCGTCACCGGTGCGACACCTTGATCTCCATCGTAGCATCGTTGTCGTCTCGCCAACTATTGCTTCTACGACTATCGCTACCACTTAGTGATAAAGTAAAGCAATTACAGGCATTGCATACAATAAAGTGACAACCATATGGCTCCTGCCAGTTGCCGATAACTTGGTTACAAAACATGATCATCTCATACAATAAAATATAGCATCACGTCTTGACCATATCACATCACAACATGCCCTGCAAAAACAAGTTAGACATCCTCTACTTTGTTGTTGCAAGTTTTACGTGGCTGCTACGGGCTGGGCAAGAACCGTTCTTACCTACGCATCAAAAACCACAATGATATTTCGTCAAGTTAGTGTTGTTTTAACCTTCACAAGGACCGGGCGTAGCCACACTCCATTCAACTAAAGTTGGAGAAACAGACACCCACCAGCTACCTATGTGCAAAGCACGTCGGTAGAACCAGTCTCGCGTAAGCGTACGTGTAATGTCGGTCCGGGCCGCTTCATGCAACAATACCGCTGAACCAAAGTATGACATGCTGGTAAGAAGTATGACTTGTATCGCCCACAACTCACTTGTGTTCTACTCATGCATATAACATCTACGCATAAACCTGGCTCGGATGCCACTGTTGGGGAACGTAGTAATTTCAAAAAAAATCCTACTCACACGTAAGATCATGGTGATGCATAGCAATGAGAGGGGAGAGTGTTGTCCATGTACCCTCATAGACCGAAAGCGGAAGCGTTAGCACAACGCGGTTGATGTAGTCGTACGTCTTCACGATCAGACCGATCCAAGTACCGAACGTACGGCACCTCCGAGTTCAGCACACGTTCAGCTCGATGACGTCCCTCGAACTCCGATCTAGCTGAGCTTTGAGGGAGAGTTTCGTCAGCACGATGGTGTGGTGACGGTGATGATGTTGCTACTGACGCAGGGCTTCGCCTAAGCACCACTACGATATGATCGAGGTGGAATATGGTGGAGGGGGGCACCGCACACGGCTAAGAGATCAAGAGATCAATTGTTGTGTCTAGAGGTGCCCCCTACCCCCGTATATAAAGGAGGGAGAGGAGGAGGGGCGGCCAAGGAGGAGGAGGCGCGCCCAAGGGGGGCAATCCTACTCCAAGTAGGTTTCCCCCCTCTTTCCTAGTCCAAGTAGGAGAGGGGAAGGAAGGGGAGGAGAAGAAGAAGGAAAGGGGGGGCCGGCCCCCTAGTACAATTCGGTTTGGGCTAGGGGAGCCACGTGCCCCTAGCTGGCCGCCTCTCCTCTTCCTCCACATGGGCCCATGAGGCCCAATAACCCCCCGGGAGGTTCCGGTAACCTCCCGGTTCTTCGGTATTTATCCGACAACGCCCGGAACTCATCCGATGTCCGAATATAATCTTCCAATATATCAATCTTAACGTCTTGACCATTTCGAGACTCCTCGTCATGTCCGTGATCACATACGGGACTCCGAACTACCTTCGGTACATCAAAACACAAAAACTCATAATACCGATCGTCACCGAACTTTAAGCGTGCGGACCCTACAGGTTCGAGAACTATGTAGACATGACCAAGACACTTTTCCGGTAAATAACCAATAGAGGAATCTGGATGCTCATATTGGCTCCCACATATTCTACAAAGATCTTTATCGGTCAAACTGCATAACTACATATGTTGTTCCCTTTGTCATCGGTATGCTACTTGCCTGAGATTCGATCGTCGGTATCTCAATACCTAGTTCAATCTCGTTAATGGCAAGTCTCTTTACTCGTTATGTAATGCATCATCCCTCAACTAACTCATTAGTCACATTGCTTGCAAGGCTTATTGTGATGTGCATTACCGAGAGGGCCAGAGATACCTCTCCGACAATCGGAGTGACAAATCCTAATCTCGAAATACGCCAACTCAACATGTACCGCTCAAAATGTCATTCATCTCTATTTCAAAATCGAGCTCTGGCACCTCTACAAATCCCTTCTTCCCTCTGCGAAGGGCCTATCTATTTACTTTTATGTTGAGTCATCACCCTCTTATTAAAAAGCACCCACTGGAGAGCACACTGTCATTTGCATGCATTACTATTAGTTTATATCGGGTCTGACTTTACTAGATCTCTTTTACCATGAATTACAATGTTTAGTCAGTCCTTGATCTTTAAAGGTGCTCTCCATTTATGTTTTGCGGCCTTAGAAAGGGCTAGCCAGATACCATCTTGTTATATCGTATTATGATTGTTTTGAGAAAGTGTTGTCATCCGAGTTTTATTATTATTGCTCGCTAGCTGATTACGCCATTCATATAAGTAAACATGAGACCTATGTGTTATTGTGAATGTGGTTAGTTATAATCCTTGCTGAAAACTTGAATGCTGGCTTTACATATTTACAACAACAAGAGCAAATAGAGTTTGTAAAATTTTTCTTTATCACTTTCAGTTTGTCAACTGAATTGCTTGAGTACAAGCAAAGGTTTAAGCTTGGGGGAGATGATACGTCTCCAACGTATCTACTTTTCCAAACACTTTTGCCCTTGTTTTGGACCCTAATTTGCATGATTTGAATGGAACTAACCCGGACTGACGCTGTTTTCAGCAGAACTGCCGTGGTGTTTTTTTTGTGCAGAAACAAAATTTCTCGGAATGACCTGCAAATCCACGGAGATAACTTTTGGAAAATATAAAAAATGTTGGCGAAAGAATTAATGCCAGGGGGCCCACACCCTGTCCACAGGGGTGGGGGGCGCGCCCCCTCCCCCTGGGCGCGCCCCCCTGTCTCGTGGGCCCCCTGATGCTCCACTGACCTCAACTCCAACTCCATATATTCCGTTTCACGGAGAAAAAAATTAGAGAGGAAGTTTCATCGCGTTTTATGATACGGAGCCGCCGCCAAGCCCTAAAACCTCTCGGGAGGGCTGATCTCGAGTCTGTTCGGGGCTTCGAATAGGGGGATTCGTCGCTGTCGTCATCATCAACCATCCTCCATCACCAATTTCATGATGCTCACCGCCGTGCGTGAGTAATTCCATCATAGGCTTGCTGGACGGTGATGGGTTGGATGAGATTTACCATGTAATCAAGTTAGTTTTGTTAGGGTTTGATCCCTAGTATCCACTATGGTCTGAGATTGATGTTGCTATGACTTTGCTATGCTTAATGCTTGTCACTAGGGCCCGAGGGGCATGATTTCAGATCTGAACCTATTATGTTTTCATGAATATATGTGAGTTCTTGATCCTATCTTGCAAGTCTATAGTCACCTATTATGTGTTATGATCCGACAACCCCGAAGTGACAATAATCGGGATACTTCTCGGTGATGACCGTAGTTTGAGGAGTTCACGTATTCACTATGTGTTAATGCTTTGGTCCAGTAATCTATTAAAAGGAGGCCTTAATATCCCTTAGTTTCCAATAGGACCCCGCTGCCACAGGAGAGTAGGACAAAAGATGTCATGGAAGTTCTTTTCCATAAGCACATATGACTATATTCGGAATACATGCCTACATTATATTGATGAACTGGAGCTAATTCTTTGTCACCCTATAATATAACTATTACATGATGAATTGCATCCGACATAATTATCCATCACTAATCCATTGCCTACGAGCTTTTCACATATTGTGCTTCGCTTATTTACTTTTCCGTTGCTACTGTTACAATTACCACAAAACTGCTATCGTTACTTTTGCCACTGTTACCATTACTATCATACTACTTTGCTACTAAATACTTTGCTGCAGATACTAAGTTATCCAGGTGTGGTTGAATTGACAACTCAACTGCTAATACTTGAGAATATTCTTTGGCTCCCCTTGTGTTGAATCAATAAATTTGGGTTAAATACTCTACCCTCGAAAACTGTTGTGATCCCCTATACTTGTGGGTTATCAAGACTATTTTCTGGTGCCGTTGCCGGGGAGCATAGCTCTATTCTTTGAGTCACTTGGGATTTATATCTACTGATCACTATGAAGAAGTTGAAAGATCAAAGAACTAAAATCTATCCCTCAACTACGAGGGGAGGTAAGGAACTGCCATCTAGCTCTACACTTGATTCTCCTTCTGTTATGAGTAAGCTTGCGACACCTAAACCTGCTACTGCTATTAATTCTAATATGTCGCATGTTATTGATGATGCCACTTCTACTAAGCATGATACTTATGATGAAACTACTTCTATGCTTGATAAAACTGTGCCATTAGGTGAATTTCTTGATGAACAACTTACTAGAGCTAGGGAGAATGAAATTATTGAAACTGATTATATTGAAGATAGTGATGATGAAGGTTCTCCCCCTAAATATGAATTGCCTGTTGTTCCTGAGGGTTATGTTATGGATGAAGAAACTGCTAGAGATTTTCTTCCTTGCAATGACAGATCAGATCTTAAGAAATTATTAGCTAAGCTGAAACAGAAAACTTTGAATGCTAAAATGAAATATGACTCTGCTTTTGCTACTTCACGTATTTTTGTTACTGATAAGGATTATGAATTCTCTGTTGATCCTGAGATTATTACTTTAGTTGAATCTGATCCTTTCTATGGCACTGAATCTGAAACTGTTGTGGCACATCTTACCAAGTTGAATGACATATCCACCCTGTTTACTAATGATGAGAAATCCCGCTATTATTATATCCTTAAGATTTTCTGTTCTCATTAAAGGATGATGCTAAAACTTGGTTTAATTCTCTTGATTCTGGTTGTGTGCGTAGTCCCCAGGATATGATCTATTACTTCTCTGCTAAATATTTCCCTGCTCATAAGAAACAAGCTGCCTTGCGGGAAATATATAATTTTGTGCAAATTGAAGAAGAGAGTCTCCCACAAGCTTGGGGGAGGCTTCTCCGATTACTTAATGCTTTGCCTGGTCATCCTCTTAAGAAAAATGAAATAGTTGATATCTTTTATAATGGACTAACCAATGCTTCCAAGGACCACTTGGATAATTGTGCTCGTTGTGTTTTCACGGAAAGAACAGTCGACCAAGCTGAATTGTTATTGAATAATATGTTGACTAATGAAAATAATTGGACTCTTCCTGAGCCAATTCCTGAGCCAATTGAGCCAACTCTTGAGCCTATTCCTAAACCAACTCCGAAGAAGAGGGGTGTTCTATTTCTCAGTCCTGAAGATATGCAAGAGGCAAAGAAATCAATGAAAGAAAAGGCTATTAAAGCCGAAGATGTTAAAATTTTAACTCCTATTGAAGAAATACATGGTCTTAATATACCGCCTGATGAGGAAACATGTTGTCTTGATAACCCGACACAGGTAGTGAAGGTAAATTCTCTCTATAGATATGATAAAGTTGAAATTCCGTCTACTAAATTTCCTAGCCAGTGCTTAGATGAATTTGATGACTTTATGGATAAACAAGCAAATTTTAATGATTATGTTAGTAGACAGTTGAAAAATAATGCTTACATGATTGGACGCTTGAGTGATTATATGTCTAGAGTTAAGGGTGAACTTAAACTTACTAGTAAACATGTTTCTATGGTCACCACTCAAGCTGAATAAGTACTTAAGGCTCAGAATGAATTGCTTGATGAATTAAATAATAAACATGACTTTGCTGTTAGAATGGCTACTAGAACTGGTAAAATGACTCAGGAACCTTTGTATCCTAAAGGCCACCCTAAGAGAATTGAACAAGATTCTCATAATAATAATCTAGATGCTCCTAGTTCTTCTAAGAAGAAGAAAAAGAAAAATGATAGGACTTTGCATGCTTCTAGTGAACCTAATGTAGAAACACCTGAGAATCCTAATGATACTTCTATCTCTGATGCTGAAACACAATCCGGAGATGAGCATGAACCTAATGATAATGCTAATAATGATGATCATGTAGATGCTCAACCTAGTAATAACAATGATATAGAAATTGAACCTGTTGTTGATCTTGATAACCCACAATCAAGAAATCAACGTTATGATAAGAGAGACTTTGTTGCTAGGAAACATGGTAGGGAAAGAGGACCATGGATTCAAAAACCCATGCCTTTTCCTCCTAAACCATCCAAGAAAAAGGATGATGAGGACTTTGAGCGCTTTGCTGAAATGATTAGACCTGTTTTCTTACGCATGCGCTTAACAGATATGCTTAAAACGAACCCTTATGCTAAATACATGAAAGATATCATTACTAATAAAAGGAAAATACCTGAAGCTGAAATCTCCGCCATGCTTGCCAACTATACCTTTAAGGGTGGAATACCTAAGAAACTTGGTGATCCCGGAGTACCCACTATACCATGTTCCATAAAAAGAAATTATGTTAAAACTGCCTTATGTGATTTAGGAGCCGGTGTTAGTGTTATGCCTCTTTCCTTGTATCGTAGACTTGAATTAAGTAAGTTGACACCTACTGAGATATCTTGGCAAATGGCTGATAAATCAACTGCTATACCTGTCAGCATTTGTGAGTACGTGCCTGTTGTTGTTGCGAATGTTACTATCTTAATAGACTTTGTCATTCTTGATATCCCTGAGGACGACAGTATGTCGATTATCCTTGGTAGACCTTTTTTTAATACTGCAGGTGCTGTTATTGATTGCAATAAAGGCAATGTCACGTTTCATGTTAGTGGAAATGAGCATACGGTACACTTTCCGAGGAATCAACCTCAAGTTCACAACATAAATTCTATCAGGAAAATTCCATCAATTATATTTGAAGGTTTTGAATTTCCTCTTCCTACTGCAAAGAAAAAGTATGATATTCTTATTATAGGGGATGTTCATATCCCCGTTGAGGTAACATAGTGCCACTTCGAAATTTCTCCGGTTCCATGTTATTCTGAATGAGTTTGTTAACAAGACTTGATCAACCTTGTTAGTGGATTCCTTTTGATGATCATGAGATGGATGAAACTAGAAGGCACCACCTTCTGTACTCTCTCTTTACTTTATGTTACTTAGAATAAATAAAGTAGAAATAATATATTTTGTCTATTTTCTGAATTATCCATGCAATAAAAAATATCCCGAAAATAAAAGTTCTCCAAATGCCATGCCAATTTAATATGACTTTTTGTGGAATATTTGAGAATATTTGGCACTGGGAACACAGCAGGGGGAGCAAGCACCTGGCCACAAGGGTCTAGGGCGCGCCCACCCCTACAGGGCGTGCCCCCCTGCCTCGTGGGCCCACGGTGGCTCCCCTCCACTTACTCCTGCACCCACACACTCCATCTTCCTCCCAAAAAAATCCCCATCTAGCTCAAGCACGAGTTCTAGCTTGTTTTGCTGCGATTTTCGATCTCCTTGCTCAAAGCTCCATTCACAAAACTGCTTTGGAGATTGTTGCTTGGTATGTGACTCCTCCAATGATCCAATTAGTTTTTGTTCTAGTGCTTTATTCATTGCAAATTCTTGCTACTTAGGTGACCCTGTTCTTGAGCTTGCATTTAAATTTATGAGGTCCCAAGTAATTCTAATGCATGATATAGGCTCTAGGCACTTATGGGAGTGGTTGCTATCAATTATATTGAGTTTGTTTCACTTTTATTTTGAAGTTACTAAAAATTTCAGAATTTTCAGAAAAAGATGAAGAGGTGGTTCTTGAGGGGCTCTTCTAGCCAAGGCTCCAAGGATAAGCAAGCTAAGGAGAAAGAGAAGGCCAAGTATAATCTTCCTCGCATAGCGGAAGTAAGGCCTTGTGAGTGGCCATGTGATAATTTCTTGAGAGCAACCGGGATTTATAAAGACTTTTATTCTTTGGCTGAAAATGCGGGCCTCACCGACTTCCTCCATGACTGGATCGAACAGTATCTCTTACTTACCAATACTTTCGTGCAAAACTTTTATTATTATCCTAAGAACTCACCTCCTTTAGTATCTTTTCATTTATATGATGAGGCTAAGGAAATGTCATTACATAATTTTTGCGCGGTTTGTAGAATACCCTTTGAGGGTAGCTTGGATGAACAACATCGTAAAGATGTGGATGGCTCCGTTGATACTATTGATGTAGGGGAATCGAAGAAAGGTTTCGATGCAAGAATCACTAGCATACACTTTCCTGTTTTATGCTACTTTGCCATATTTGCTAGTCGATGCTTAATTGGTCGTGGAAATAGTGGAAATTTTAGTGTTCCTGATATTATTATTCTGCTCCATGCCTTATTCGGTGATAAAACTTTTAGTATGGGAGCTGTTATTGCTAAACGGTTAAGCCTAAACCGTACACCCTGTCCATGAGGGTGGGGGGCGCGCCCCCTCCCCCTGGTCGCGCCCCCTGTCTCGTGGCCCCCCTGATGCTCCACCGACCTCAACTCCAACTTCATATATTCCGTTTCACAGAGAAACAAATCAGAGAGAAAGTTTCATCGCGTTTTACAATACGAAGCCGCCGCCAAGCCCTAAAACCTCTCGAGAGGGCTGATCTGGAGTCCGTTCGAGGCTCCGGAGAGGGGGATTCATCGCTGTCGTCATCATCAACCATCCTCCATCACCAATTTCATGATGCTCACCGCCGTGCGTGAGTAATTCCATCGTAGGCTTGCTGGACGGTGATGGGTTGGATGAGACTTACCATGTAATCAAGTTAGTTTTGTTAGGGTTTGATCCCTAGTATCCACTATGTTCTGAGATTGATGCTGCTATGACTTTGCTATGCTTAATGCTTGTCACTAGGGCCCGAGTGCCATGATTTCAGATCTGGACCTATTATGTTTTCATGAATATATGTGAGTTCTTGATCCTATCTTGCAAGTCTATAGTCACCTATTATGTGTTATGATCCGACAACCCCGAAGTGACAATAATCGGGATACTTCTCGGTGATGACCGTAGTTTGAGGAGTTCATGTATTCACTATGTGTTAATGCTTTGGTCCAGTACTCTATTAAAAGGAGGCCTTAATATCCCTTAGTTTCTGATAGGACCCCGCTGCCACAGGAGAGTAGGACAAAAGATGTCATGCAAGTTCTTTTCCATAAGCACATATGACTATATTCGGAATACATGCCTACATTATATTGATGAACTGGAGCTAATTCTTTGTCACCCTATGATATAACTATTACATGATGAATTACATCCGGCATAATTATCCATCACTAATCCATTGCCTATGAGCTTTTCACATATTGTGCTTCGCTTATTTACTTTTCCGTTGCTACCGTTACAATTACCACAAAACTACTATCGTTACTTTTGCCACTGTTACCATTACTATCATACTACTTTGCTGCAGATACTAAGTTATCCAGGTGTGGTTGAATTTACAACTCAACTGCTAATACTTGAGAATATTCTTTGGCTCCCCTTGTGTCAAATCAATAAATTTGGGTTGAATACTCTACCTCAAAAATTGTTGCGATCCCCTATACTTGTGGGTTATCAGCGGGCGACGCTCATTAGTACCGGTTCGTGGCGAACCTTTAGTACCGGTTCGTGCCACGAACCGGTATTAAAGAGGTGGTGGCCTTTAGTACGGGTTGGTGGCTCCAACTGATACTAAGAGCATGTCTAACAGAGCCCTCAAACTGGTCAAACCCTCAAAATAACTGCCAGTTTGAGGGTTGAGCTGAAAAAAGGGCGCAGATCAGAACCCTCAAATCTTTAAACCCTCAATTTTTTTTCCAGGCCGAACCCTCAAGTTTGAGGCCAACCTGTAGCAGTGAGGGTTTGTGCCAATTTCCCAGGCCGAACCCTCACTCGGTCAACGTCCGCGCGGGAGGGAAAATTCCCCCACCTTCCTCCCTCCTCCGCCCAACCTCGGCCCGCCAGCGCCGGCATCGCCGATTCGGCCGCCACCACCGTCGCATCGCCACCGCCCCCCGCCGCCCCACGGCGCCCCATTTTGGCCGCTGCCCCGCCGCCCGATTTGCCCGAGCTCGCCTCCGCCCCGCCGCCCTGATTTGGCCGTCGGCCCGCCGCCCTGCCGTCCGCCTTCGGCCCCCGGCCTCCCCCCTCCCCCCGAGCAACCCCACCGTCCGCCTCCCCGCCTCCATGCCCCGCCCGAGCCCGCGTCGCCGTCCGCCCCCGCCTCCTGCAGCCCCGCCGCATCGATGTCCGCCCCCCGCCTCCTGCTGCCCCGCCGCGTCGCCGTCCGCCTCCACGCCCCCCTCGACTCCGGCTCCGCCCGAGCCACTCGGTAAGTCTTTTTTCCCTTTTTTGTTTCTTTTCCATTGTTTAATTGTTGTCTAATTGCTTGTTTAATTTGTTGACAATAGATGGAGATGTTGGATTTTTTGATTGGTCGTCTTCGGATGATTCGGACATCGAGGAGCTGCTAGAAGACAATGACACGGAGATGATGGTCACCATTCTCGCCGTGAAAGATGTTGAGGATTGCAACAAGCTGTTGGATCAGAGGAAGGGGTTGCAGATAGGGCGCCTTTGCATCGAGAGGAACCGCGCACTCGGCCACGAGCAACTCATGCAAGACTACTTTGCAGAGGTACCGACATACCCACCTCGCCTCTTCCGTAGAAGGTACCGCATGCACCGTACTTTGTTTGAGGGAATCGTCAAAGATTGCGAGGCCAACTCGCATTATTTCAGGCACCGTACAAAATGTTGCCGGTGCCATGGGATTTAGTGCATACCAGAAGATATCGGCTGCAATGCGGGTGCTCGCGTATGGCATACACGTGGACTACTGTGACGAGTATCTTCGCATTGGCCAAGATACTACCACCGAGTCCGTGCGTAGGTTTGCCAAGATGGTCATCCGGTTGTATGGTGATTGGTATCTTCGGGCTCCCAATGAGGAAGATACAAAGAGGTTGATGGAGACAAATGAAAAAAGGGGATGGCCGGGCATGCTTGGTAGTCTAGATTGCATGCACTGGAAATGGAAAAATTGCCCAAAGGCATGGCATGGAATGTATTACGGTAAAAGCCATGATCCTACCATTGTGCTTGAGGCCATGGCATCGCAAGACTTATGGATTTGGCATGCATATTTTGGTTTGCCGGGAACACTCAATGACATCAATGTGCTTCAAAGGTCCCCTTTATTTGCAAGACTAGCTTCAGGTGATGCTCCAACTTGCAATTACAAGGTCATGGACAATGAGTACACAATGGGATACTATCTCACCGATGGCATTTATCCTGAGTGGGCAACACTTGTGAAGTCCATTAAAGAGAAGAGAGGGATGCCCTTATCCCAAAAAGAAGCTAATTTCACGAGGGCACAAGAATCAGCCCGCAAAGACATTGAGAGAGCTTCCGGTGTTTTGCAAGCAAGATTTGCCATTGTTCGGGGTCCAGCTCATTTTTGGGACAAGAAAACCCTTGTGAACATCATGAAGTGTTGTGTCATTCTACACAACATGATACTCGAGGATGAGAGGGGGTTAAACTTGCCATGTTTCTATGATAATGTTGGTACCCGAGTGCAACTGGAGAGGAACCCCGATCGCATTCAAGCTTTTCTTCAAACACATCGGGATATTGAAAATGCCAATGCTCATACCCAGCTCCGCAATGATCTGGTCGAGCACCACTGGCAGCTGCTTGGCCGTCGCCAATGATGGCCTATTTGATTCAAACATGTCCTATTTCATTCCATGTCCTATTTGTGATACAAACATTGTTGTAAGGGATATTTGTTTTACTTTTGTATGTACTATTTGATTCAAACATTGTTGTACTAAGTAGAATGATTGTTGTGAGCTTTAAACAATTATTTTATGTTGTAATCATAACTAGAATAATTATTTGTTGTTGATTATTGTTATGTTTGTTGTATGAATATTGGTTGAAATACTTGTTGTCCATTTTTGAAGGTTTGAAGGCCGGGGCGCAGATCAGTGTCCTCAAACCAACCCTCAAAACAGAATATTCTGTTTTAAGGGTTGGTTTGAGGACACTAATCTGCGCCAGTGATTTTTGGCCTTTAAAACGACAATTTCTCAATCCTCAAACTGGTTTTGAAGGTTGAGTTTTGAGGGTTCTATTAGACATGCTCTAAAGACCCCCCCCCCTTAGTACGGGTTCGTGCCACCAACCGGTACTAAAGGGGTGCGCTGCCACCCGCAGTGCACAATGTTTAGTCCCACCTCGCTAGGTGAGAGGAGCTCGCACCGGTTTATAAGCCCCGCCGCGGCTACCGTGTCGAGCTCCTCTCTAAGAAGGCCTTTGTAGGCCTATTGCAAGTCGTCTGCCCTGTGGGCCCTAATGGGTTGTACGGGCTTGCATCCTGGCCCAACTAGAGGTTGGGTTTCTAGTCGTATGCAGGCCGTGCCGGCCCAGTAGGTGGGCTGTTTTTGTCGTGCCTCGTGCCACATGGTGGCCCTTTAGTGTCGGTTCGTGCTGAACCGGGACTAAAGGGGGACCTTTAGTCCCCACACTTTAGTGTCGGTTGTAGAAACCGGCACTAAAAGCCCCTACGAACCGTTAATATAGCTCCATTTTCTACTAGTGATAGAGCACCGAGCGGTGCGAGGCGTGCAACTCGCTTTGAGCTTCCCGCCTGCTACCAACGTCTTGCTCGTGGATCGCAGCGAGCTTGCGCACGTGTGTTATGCTGGCATGCTACCGTGCTTGCTTCCTGCCGCTGTGCTTGCTTGCTACTGCCACGTTCCAGGAGCGCCGCAGTGATGCGTCTCGTGCATGCATGCTCCTTGTTAGAAGGGAGAAAGAGGATTGGTGGAATAATTGTTGTATTGCTTGAGCCTCGTGGGCATATATATAGGAGTACATGATCTACTTGGAGTACAAGGCAAGCCAGAATATTTCCTAGTCTAACCTATGTTTCCCAATACAATCACGTTACTCAATACCCCCCCGCAGTCACAACAGTAGCGACACAGACGGTGAGACTGGAGAAGAATCCGAAGGCAAGCCGACAGACACCCCCACAGTCCTAACGGTCGACGCATCGCGGAGTCATGGCTGGAGTGGAAACCAACGAGGTTGCTCAAGCAGGTGATAGCCCTTTATGATGTTTGTCGATGTAGCCAAGAGCGTGGGTGGTGGAGCCGTGGTCGAGGTAGCCGTGTGAAGAATGTCGTGGTCGATGTCGAGTCTGGGTGCGCCGACCGGGCTTGCTAGGCCCGGTGTCGAGGAAGTTGTCGTGGAGCCGCGGGCGCAAGAGGGTGCCGAGTTAGTCATGGGCGCAGTGGTGATGAGGTAGTGGTGCGCCGGAAGGATGATGGTGTTGACGTGTAGGACCTTGAAGTAAGTCTAGAGGGGGGGGTGATTAGACTACTTGACCAATTAAAAACTTAACCTTTTCCCAATTTTAGAGTTTGACAGATTTTAGCTATTTTTAGGACAAGTCAAGGAACCATCACACAATTCAAGCAAGCATGCAAAGAGTATATAGGCAGCGGAAATTAAAGCATGCAACTTGCAAGAAAGTAAAGGGAAGGGTTTGGAGGATTCAAACGCAATTGGAGACACAGATGTTTTTGGCATGGTTCCGATAGGTGGTGCTATCGTACATCCACGTTGATGGAGACTTCAACCCACGAAGGGTAACGGCTGCGCGAGTCCACGCAGGGCTCCACCCAAGAAGGGTCCACGAAGAAGCAACCTTGTCTATCCCACCATGGCCGTCGCCCACGAAGGACTTGCCTCACTAGCGGTAGATCTTCATGAAGTAGGCGATCTCCTTGCCCTTACAAACTCCTTGGTTCAACTCCACAATCTTGTCGGAGGCTCCCAAGTGACACCTAGCCAATCTAGGAGACACCACTCTCCAAGAAGTAATAAATGGTGCGTTGATGATGAACTCCTTGCTCTTGTGCTTCAAATGATAGTCTCCCCAACACCCAACTCTCTCTCATAGGATTTGGATCTGGTGGAAAGAGCGTTTGAGTGGAAAGCAACTTGGGGAAGGCTAGAGATCAAGATTCATATGGTAGGAATGGAATATCTTGGCCTCAACACATGAGTAGGTGGTTCTCTCTCAGAAATGGTAAGTTGGAAGTGTAGGTTTAGTCTGATGGCTCTCTCCACGAATGAAGAGGAGGTGGAGGGGTATATATAGCCTCCACACAAAATCTAACCGTTACACACAATTTACCAAACTCGGTGGGACCGAATCGTTAAACTCGGTCGGACCGATTTTGTAAACCTAGTGACCGTTAGTGATTTTCGGTGGGACTGACATGCATCTCGGTGAGACCGATTCGGTTAGGGTTAGGGCATAACGTAATCTCGCTGAGACCGATTACACAAACTCGGTGAGACCGATTTTGGTAATTAGCTAACCAGAGAGTTGGTCAGGTAAACTCGGTGGGACCGATTTGCTCTTTTCAGTGAGACCGGAATGTTACAAAAAGGAAACAGAGAGTTTACATTGCAATCTCGGTGGGACCGATCGCTCACTTCGGTTAGACCGAAACGTTATGAAGGGAAACAGAGAGATTGCAACCCCATCTAGGTGAGAACGAGATCCCTATCGGTAAGACCGATTTGCTTAGGGTTTGTGGCAGTGGCTATGACTTTGGAATCGGTGGCGCCGGATTGGAAGAATCGGTGTGACCGATTTTGGCTTTAGGTTTAGGTCATTTGTGGATGTGGGAAAGTAGTTGAGGGTTTTGGAGCATATCACTAAGCACATGAAGCAATATGCTCATTAAGCAACACCTCATCCCTTCTTGATAGTATTGGCTTTTCCTATAGACTCAATGTGATCTTGGATCACTAAAATGTAAAATGAAGAGTCTTGAGCTTTTGAGCTTGAGCCAATCCTTTGTCCTTAGTATTTTGAGGGATCCACTTTCATCATCCATGCCATGCCATTCATTGAGCTTTCCTGAAATAATAGTCTTGGAATAGCATTAGCTCAATGAGCTATATGTTGTTATGAATTACCAAAACCACCTAGGGATAGTTGCACTTTCAATCTCCCCCTTTTTGGTAATTGATGACAACATATAGATCAAAGCTTCGACAAATGATAAGAAAATTTAAATAACATCGTCGCTTTGAGAAGTATGTGATAAGCAAGAGCTCCCCCTAAATTTGTGCATAGTTTTAGATTTGCTTTGGACTGCAAATGCATAATGAATTAGACTCATGGGTTACTCTTCCATGTTACATACATCTTGGTGGAGCGCTCAAAATAATAAACAATGAATACATGCACTCATCACCAAGCATAGTGAGTGATCACATAAGATAGATAGGATAATATCAAGCATGCATAAGTGTAGCTTATGATCAAACACATGATCATCAATGTCTCACAAGCATAGTATCTCAACCAAAAGCAAACAAAGATCAAATAAAGCAAGAGAGAACAAAAGCAACTCTCTCTCTCTCGAAGCCTATGATCTATACATTTTTCTCCCCCTTTGGCAACAAGTTACCAAAAAATTCATAGAAAATGCATAGTGCTAGATCGACTCTCAGGCTTGATCTTCTGGTGGTGGTGTCCTGATAACTCCTTGGACGAAGGCTTCAGTTGATGTAGAGGGTGCTGGAGTTGATGCTGAAGCTGGTTGCACTAGAGCTGAAGGGGCAGTAGCTGGTGCTGAAGATGTTGCTCTAGTATCCGGCACTGGCACAGCAACTGACCTCTGGGCTCTAGGCACTCTGGCAAAGACATTTGTGGTTGTCTTGCCCTTCCTCTCCTGCATGTCTTCCTACAGCTGCTCCACAACTGACTGAATCTCAGTTACCTTGACATCTAGATCATAGAACTTTGTTCCATGATTCTCTCCAGGCTCTCCTGATTCTGAGTTAAGGTGGCCAACCCCTTCTCAATCCTCAGAGATGATGCTATCAAGTAACCAAGATGCTCCTGCTTGTTTTTCAAGAAATACTCAGATGCCTCCTCTTGAGTTGGCATCTTGGCAGCCTTCTCCTTCCTTGCCTTCTCTTTCTTCTCCTGAGCTTGAACTGATTGTGGATCATCTTCATTCATGACAACCTCATTGTCCTCAAAGTCTGGATAAAGTGGAAAGTGTTCCTTATCCAACTGATATTTTCCTATGCCCATCTTTGAGTTTATCAATTCTTGAATCTGAGGTGCATACCCACAACTCCTCTTCTAATCTGCTGCAGTCCTCTTGATTGTTTCAATGATCAGGCTCATGACTTTGAATTTTTGTGGCACATCAAATAAATGCAACATATTGATGGCATGCCCTCTGATCTTGTTATGGTCACCAGACTTGGGCAACAAAGTGTGCCTCAGAATCCAATTTATAGTAGGCAGCCCTGACAACAGAAAATGGACTGATCCAAAAGAGAAAGTCTCTAGGGCTTTGTCTGGAATTTCCTTGTACATGTGAGCCATTGAATTGTGACCCATCTTCTTCTTGGCATAAATGTCTAGGTCATCCTCATTCTCCTTGGGGGCATTTATCAGTTTTGCCCATTCTTCTACAGTGGATTGGTACCTTGTACCTTCAGACATCCAAACAATTCTTCCATCTGGGTAGAAGTGTGATGTGGAGTAGAACTGCATGATAAGCTCATCATTCCAATTTGTGAGCTTTTGCCCAACAAAATCTGCAACTCCACAAGCAACAAAGCTGTCTTACACTCCAGGATAGTGCTGTTCATTTTCCTTGATGAATTTCCAGTCAACCCACCTCATGTCACAAACTATGGGCTTCTTGTCCAATAAGATTGTCTCATAGAAGTCCTGCTGTTCCTTTGTATGGAACCTGTAATCAACAGCAGTTCTTCTTCTTGTGGCATATGGATCTGCCATTCTCCATAGTCTTAGCCCTGAATCCTTCCTGATTCTCATGTCCTCAGCCACTGGATGGGTATCATTGTGATCTGGTATCTTTGGCTTGAGTTTCCTTAGAACATGTCCTTCTTCATCTTCTTCCTCAGCAATCTCAGGCACTGGGGCCTTGTTCTTCTCAGCAGCTGGAATACTCCTGGTATTCCTCTTTGGTGCAGACTTGGCCTTGGGGACAGCTTTGGGTGCTTCCTTGGGCTTAGATGTTGCAGCCCCTGATCTGATTGCATCACCCATAAGCTTAGGTGCCTTTGGAGCTGGTGCAGCAAGTTCTTCCTCTTCCATTATGGAAGGTTGCCCAACAACTCTGGCTATGGTCTTCTTGACCCTTTCCTTCCTCTTCTTGCTTTCATCAACTGGCTCTTTGGGATCAGGGTTCACATGCAGTTGAGTTGATGCTCTGGCCTTGGGCATAGGTTGCCTTCCTGCAGGCCTTTTAATCTTCATGCCTGGCTTTATATCCTTTGCTGAGCCAATTTCCTTCTTGAGCACCACTTTCTTGGAAGTAGCCTCATCTTCCTCAGCCTTGTAATCTTCATCCTCTGAATCTGAAGTTCTTTTCCTCCTTTGCCTAGTTGCAGCCTTTGGCAAATTGCTAGGAGTACTTCTGCTCCCTTCATCTGAGGTTGAGGGACTAGTGCCCTCACTCAAGTCCATCTGCTCTTCTGGCCTGTTCTGGCTGTCACTTTGATCAGACATACTTCAAAAGCTGACTGCTGACCCTATGAAGAGTTATAGATGAGATAGAAAAGATGAGCATCACAAAATACAGAGGTTTTTGCAAAAAGGAATGACTCAAAAGTTCAGTTTTAGTTTTCCACAGAAAGCATTTCGGATCCACCAATTTTCAAACTCGGTGATACCGAAGCAGTTTTGGAACCTAAACTGATGATCTCGGTTGGACCGAGTTTCAGTTTGGTGGTACCGACACTGCTAGGGTTTCACAGAGTCCTCAAATCGGTTGCACCGATTAGTAATTCTCAGTCAGACCGAGAGTCACTAGTGCAATGGCATAAGCCAAATCGGTGAGACCGAGTTTTTCAACTCGGTGGGTCCGAGATGGTTTCGGCGGAAACCTAACCCTAAAAATTTGAATCACATCTAATCTATGAACTACTTTGGCTGGATAGAAGAGTTTCAATCGTGGCAAGAATCAATAGGAGTACAATGTGCTAGGAATCAGATATGGATAGCACAAAGATCAAGTCCATACCCTAACTTGGCGGTGGACTTGCTACAGCGGCAACGGCGGAGACGAAATCCATTGACGGCGGCGGAGACCAGCGACAGGAGGCTGCTGGCGACGAGGAGACGATCCGGAGACCACGATGGCAGAGCGAGCTGTTGCACGGGCGAAGGGTTTCGAAGAAATTTCCAAAATTTTGCCCGTGTCTATATATAGCCCGACCCTGTCGGTGTGACCGAGTGGAACAACTCGGTGGCACCGAGATGCATAACTGTGTTCAGTTATAGCAACT